>NW_007729168.1:60433-110836 GCF_000696425.1 Galeopterus variegatus
AAAAAAAAAAAAAAAAAAAAAAAAAGAAATATATAAAAATACACCTTTTTAAATTGCATGCCCAAATCAGAATTTCCAAAAATGTGCTATGATCTATTTATAGGTATTAGGTGAAAAAAGATTATATATTATACTGTTACATAATTTTGGGAAATACCAAGTTAAGCAAAATTAAAGTTCTTTACTACAAGACTGCTACTTCATGGTATTTTAAATTGGGACATTCTTGAGGGCATGATTTAAACAATAAAAAGAAGCTAAAAATGCTTTCCATAACTATAACTTCTGATCAAACCTTTAAAAGCTCTTATGTGTTTTTAACTATTTTTTAATAGTATCACCATCTTAAGAACATTTCCCTGGGGACCCTTGGTTATGGAGAAAATGAAGACAACAGAATTGGCTTAAAAATCTGTAAGCAGCATTACAAGAAAGGAACCATGTTTCCTTCTAATGAGACACTGAACATTGACAGCGACATTGAGATAGGTATGCAGTGATCACTTCACTATGTGCCTTTATCATCTTCTGTGGTAAGAGCAAAAATGCCCTCATGTGCTAGCAACCCAAATGGAACAACTTTGCTTTCATGAGAACTAACCTGTTTGAGGCTGTCACTTTTAACATTTGCCTGCAAGGAACTTTGGATCAGGACACTGTGCGGCTGTGGTGATTGGGACAGGGACAGCATTTGTGGATCTCTTTGGTAAGACTCAAGACTGTTGGTTTTGGAATAAATGCACAGGTGTTTCCTGTTGGTTTAGGTTTTGCCATCCATGAGAGGGCAATTAGGCTTTTTGAAAAAGTGGGTCTGTGTGTATTAAATGAATTAAATGTTTTTTTTGGCAGCTGGTAAGTACGGGGATCGAAACCTGGACCTTGGTGTTGTCAGCACCAGACTTTAACCAACTGAACTAATGGCCAGTCCCCCTGTTTTTATCATTTGTAAAATATATAAATGCTCTTCAAAGGTGAATTGTGATTAATAACTTGTTTTCTCTTTTAGAAGCTCACTTGCCAAAAAGTTAATAGCTAATCAAGTAGAATTGTTTTGTGCCATTCTGTTAAGAATTTAAAAGCACACAATAAGTGAATACAAAGTGTTTGACTTAAGACTTTGAGGGTTTTGTCATTCATTCAACAAACCTCTGGTGTATAGCCATCAGGCCCAGCACACTCTCTGTTTTAAATACTGAGGTTACAAAGATTAATCAGTCATGGCTCCTCAAGTAGCCAACAGTTGAAGAGTAGGAGTTCTAGTAGCAGTTTAAATTTGGAATGGTTTTATTAAAATGAGAGCATCGCTCAGTTAATTTGACCCTATTTCCTACAGTCTCATCTTGAGGTGCCTTGGTAACACAACAGGAGAACACCCCTATAAAACAGAGGTTTTATTTCTGTTTCCACAGGCTGCCTGTTCAAAATCTCTCTGTGAGTAAATGTGTCCCATGCTCTTGACTCTGAAAGAAACATCCCCAAACCAGCACCATCAGGGGCCATAGTGGTGTCTGGCTCCCAGGTTGCTTTCGTGGACCATCTAGAGGACAGTTGCTTGGTTCTATAGCCAGCAACATTGAAATGTCACTGGTCTTATTGCCCTGGAGGCTCTGCTAACCTGAGATCTGTTTGATAGTCCACCTACAGGGACTAATCCTGTTTCACTCTCAATCTTTTACCTGAGGTGGTCAGCGTGATGCCTGGGATAGGACAACTTGATAGGTGGGGCTGAAAGCTTGGCCAGTCACCCTCTGCTTCAAGTAAGCCATCTGTCACTTGCCCTTTTAAAAACGTGTGACTCAAATTGGATTCACCATCCAACTGTTTGCCAGTGATTCATATGCTGTTTTTCTCAATTGATTTTCCTTGGAAAATTGATTAAAGAATTGTGGCCAAAGTCAATATCAGTTGCTAGGTAGGGCAGGCAGTGCCAGAAAGCAGGATTTATTCCCTGACCATTGGACACAGGTGCCCTTGTTCATTTCCTTTCTATCACAATATGGAATACTTCTAACTAAATGGAAAAAAATTTGGTTATTAATTTGACTTTGAGAGATTACTTAAGCAGGTTAATTGTATTCTTTGACTTATTAAGTATAACTTCTCAAAGAATCTTTCTATGTATCTATTCAAAAGGTGTAAAAAGATTTTAAAAACACTTGATACTGGATTTTAGAACCTCTTTTCTTAGACACCTGGGGGAAACTTGCAGATGATATAAATAGGAATTGAGTTTGATTGCACTGGTGTGGCATTATAGTTAAGTGAATTAGCAGAAGCTGTTCTAGATAAACTGCTCATTAATTTTACGGTATCTTCACTATTAAGAGAATCATCCCTTAGTGTGCACAGTACAGACAGAGATCTGCCTATATGCCCAGCTTTCTTGGTGGGTAAAGTTATATTTAGTTGCACAAGTGATTGTGTAGATTAAGCTAAGTGTTTTCCTTAGTTTATGCTATTGCACGTATACCTACCTCCCATTTTTGCCTCTAGAACTGTAGCTTTCCAGTTCAGCCTCATTGGGAGGACTGTTATGAATCCTGTTAAAAAAAATTTTTTTTTTCACCACAATTATTAAGTGGCTATCATTCTAATATAGTGTTTCATTTTCTATAATACACTTTTGGAGTTTCTTATGTTCTTCTTTCCGCATGTTCTTAGCATGAGACATTATGACCATTTTGTCATTTTCCCACTGTTTTAAGAACATGTCTAATCTACCTTTCCTCTAAGAGGATTATTATTTCACTGGCTGGAGAATTCTGCTTTGTAGGCGAGATTCATTTGAGGGATGAGGCTTTTACTCTAGGCATCAGTTTGTTCTGTTTGGGGTTTGATGTTTTACTTAAAGAATGGCTTTTGCCATTCTTTAAAAAAAAAAATCTCAGTTTTCTGCCACCAGGTGCTTGGTGGCCTCAGTAGCAATTACTACAGTCTAAGGTTAGCCAGATTTCTGAAAGTTCTGAAAGTGTATTTAGATAAAGTGTAACTCTATGACTACAAACAAAATAATACAAAATTTGAGCAACAAAACAGACTTTTATAAGGCCAATTTTACAAATAGTGTAAAATTGACTAACAAGATTCTGTCACATTTCTCTGAATCTAAGATTCCATTAGTTATTTTAAAGACTCATCTGCTTTAGAGATGTTTAAAAGTGAAAAAATGTGTATCTTAGTGTGAATGAAATACAGGAGAAAAAGACCTGAGACAGCACCTAGCACATACAGGGGGTCTTCAAAAAGTTCATGTAAGGATTTGTATTATCTTTTAATTCGATTTTTCCATGAACTTTTTGAAATATCCTAGTAGATCTTGAACATGTTACTTCTTTCAGAGTGTAGTCATTTACTCAGATAAGTTTAATTTAATTTTTTTTTACTTCACTTTAGAATAATAATGTTAGAGGTAGAAGGACCTTAAATATCATGTTTGCCTGTCATTTTACAGGTGAGGAAATTGACGTTCAGTCAAGCTAGGCAACTAAAGTCACATAATGATTTAGTGATGGTAGGTCTTTGCCACTCAGCGACCAGCAACATGGGCATCACCTGGGAGACTGTGAGAAAGGCAGAGTCTCAGGCCCCTCCCTAGAGCTCCTGAATCCAAATGTGCATCTTAACAGGATCCCCATGTGATTCATGAACATTAAATGTTTGAAGCACTGGTTCAGTGCTCTCTGGCTAATGATCTTTGACTTCACGTAGACCTCTTTTCCGTCTGACTTCCTCACATCTCCCACCGTCCACCACCACCTCCTGTCTTCAGCCTTCTGTACCTGCCAATATCATCCCCTTACAGAAGCTGCCAAGGTGCTTGCCTCTCCTTCTTTCTCACCCAGTTCTCTGGCCATCATTAGTTTCCAGCCTCTTGTGTCCCTATGCCCAGGAGCTGACGCTTACTGCAGGAAAGTGCCAGAGCAGAATGCCCGCATCTTCTGGCTGCCACATCTTAAAGCCCCTCGTATGGTTTCCTTTCACTCCTTTTCACCCTTGTGTTACAAAGCAGCACAGGGCTGAGGCCACAGTTAAAATCCTAACCCGAGCACCAGGGCCCACCCTTTCAGCTTTTGAGAAGTCATGCCCTTACTCTCAGGCACCCACATTTACATGTCTACCCTCAATTCTCCCCGAGTTCCAGACTCCTCATGGAGTCATCTGGCTACTCAACAACCTCACGGTGTTGTTGTCTGATAGGTATTTCGAACTTGCTGTATCAAAACAGAACACTTCAAACCTCCCCCATCTCGTGGCCCAACCTACTTCTTTCTTAGGCTTCCTCATCTCAGATAATGGTACCAACATTTTTGTATAATACTTTAAAATTCACAGTTGCTGAAGTTTTAAACATGAATTTGCTGATTTTTTCATTCCCACCGTCACCACTGTAGTCCAAGACCCTATCCTCTCTTCGTTAGACTGGTCTCCCTGCTTCTGGTCTTACCTCTGCTATCCCCTGCCATGCCCCACGGCAACCAGAGTGATATTATTAAACATGTAAATTGATTCATATCACTCCCTGGCATAAAAACCATGAGTGGTTTCCCATCGTATTTAGAATAAAATTCACAAGTCCCTGTAGGAACTGGCCACCGACCTACCTGCCTCTCCAAGCCCCTCCTATTCCTGTGCCCATTTCTCTGTTCCAGCATTCTTTCTGTCTGTTGAACAAGCCAGGGTCCTCCTTGCCTGGGGGCCTTAGTGCTTGCTTTTCTTCCTACCTAGAGCACTTTCCCTGGATCTATGTGTAGCTGGTTCTTTTTCTTCCCTCAGGTTTCAGTTCAAACATCATCAGCACCTCAGAGTCGTTCCCTAACTACCTTTCCTAAGATAGGGCTACCCACCTAGTTATTCTCAATCACTTTACTCTGTCTTCACAGTATGCTCACACTGTGAAATTATCTCTTATACAGTTTTTACTTATTGATTATCTCCCATACTAAAATGTGAGCTCGACAAAAGCATTCAGTGACCTTGTTTGTCTTGTTCATTGCTTTACTTTTGGTGCCTAGCACAGTGCCTGGCTTTCAGTAAATATATGCTGATGAATGAATGAGTCAGGTAGGGAGCCTGGGACTTGGATGTTCTTCTGAAATGTGTGCTCAGAGGTCAGCCTTCTCCATACTGGTGGAGCTCAGGCTCTGGAACCAAGCACAGCTGGATTAAAATTTTGGATAGCTACCGGCTAGCTGTGTAAACTTGAGGAAGTTTCTTGACCTCTCTGTGCCTTGGTTTGTTTATCTGTAAAATGGCAGCAGTAGTATCTATCTCACAAGGTTGCTTTGAGGAATAAACAGGACGATGCGTTAAATGAGAGAACATGTACAGCCCTAGTGCAGTGCCTGGCATGGAGTAAGCTCCCAGTATGATTTAGCTGTTTTTATTATCACCAGTCTTTTCCTGCCTGAAAACAAGTTTATTTTGATTAACTGCCCTCACTGTGTTAACCAAGCTCTAGTCAGGAAAACCAACATTGAATCATTTCTTTACTCTAATGTTCCATTTGCCAAATACAGGGAGATACCTGCTCTGAGACCTACCTTTCTTAAATTACTTGTTGAGTTGTCTGTTCAGTTCTGTGTCCCTGTTTTTGGCCCAGGATGCCTAATTTTCATTAAACATAAGTGTGTCCCATTTATTGCAACATATTTTAAGTGCCAGCTGTATGCTAGGCAATGAGTGTTTACCAAGGTGCAACATAGTTGTGCTCTGGCTCTCAAAGACCTTATCCTCTAGTTGAAAGGATAAATAAGCAAATAAAGAGTAGCAATTGTGGGAAAACACTCTTAAAGAATTAGCCATTGAGTCTACCAAGGTTCTTGAGCACCTACTGGGTACCAGGCACTGCACTAGGCTCTGAGTTTTCCATTTCAAAGGCAGCTCACAAGGGACAGCAACAGCCTGTTCCTTTGGCAGGAATACTGCACAAGTGCTGTTGTGTCCTTCTCAGTACATCGTATCAGGAGGCTCATGATGCCTCTGTATCTTATCACTGGTGATGATAACTTTGATCACTGCGTTAGTGTGGTGTCTGCCAGGTTCTCAACTGTGAGGTTACAATTATTCTTCCTGTGTAATTAGTATTTTCTGGAGAGATACTTTGAAGCTCTCTAAGTGTCCTGCTTCTCATCACACTTTTGCCCACTAGTGTTTAGCCTCTGATTCTTGCCAGAAACAACCCTTGCTTGTTCTTTTATTTCCCAAGATTGTGTCCACTTAGACCTTCAGGCCCTTGCCAGGAACCCTCCGGACTGGAGGAACTCATCATTCCTCAGACTGGAATTTTATCGGTAAGTACATTTTTAAGTCTCATTTCCCAGGAGACAGGGGTGGTAAGACTATGACAAAAGTAAGACTATACTTTTTAATATGTTTTATTTAGGCTCTTACAAGTTGAAATCTCCTTTCACCTCAAAGGTATTGACCTACAGACAATTCATTCCCGTGAGTTACCGGACTGTTACGTCTTTCGGAATACGGCAAGTGTCTTTGTTTCACTAAGCCACTTTATTATTTTTCCCTACACCTTTCATCTACACCTGTAAATGCAGAATATAAAACACATCAGCCAATAGATGTGTTAGATGCAGTTGTGTTTAAAATAGTTTTACTGCCAGCTGCAAAAATAAAATAAAATTAAGTTTTGAAGGTACATTATGGTATTGTTGATCTAGAGACCAGTGCTTCTAAAGATAAAACAAGCCCTTTCCAACTTTTCAAAACTAGACTTCTGGGTTAAAAAGAGGAGTTTACAAAATTGGCTCTGATCTACTCTCCCAAGACTTTTCTTTTTTTTTTTTTTTTTTTTTTTTTTTTTGTGACCGGTCAGTTGTGTTTAAAATAGTTTTACTGCCAGCTGCAAAAATAAAATAAAATTAAGTTTTGAAGGTACATTATGGTATTGTTGATCTAGAGACCAGTGCTTCTAAAGATAAAACAAGCCCTTTCCAACTTTTCAAAACTAGACTTCTGGGTTAAAAAGAGGAGTTTACAAAATTGGCTCTGATCTACTCTCCCAAGACTTTTCTTTTTTTTTTTTTTTTTTTGTCTTTTTCGTGACCGGTAAGGGGATCACAACCCTTGGTGTGGCGTCGCCCGCACTGCGCTCAGCCAGCGAGCACACCGGCCAGTCCTATATAGGATCCAAACCCGTGGTGGGAGCGTCGCTGCGCTCCCAGCGCCGCACTCTCCAGAGTGCGCCACGGGGCCGGCCCTCCCAAGACATTTAAAAAAATGTTTATGACAAGCATTCTAAGTATCTATAGTACTTTTCCCAGCTTCAAAAGAAGGTCTTTGAAAATGTTGTAGCAAATGTTTTCAAATCTCAAGGCAGAAATTGCCCCCTTGATCTGAAGGCCAGTTTGCAAAGGAGCAGTTGTTTTTCCTTTTATTTTGGGAGACGGCATGTGTGGTAGAAGAGACTGTCCACTTTAGTGGGGAAAGTAAACTGCTTTTCGCTTTCATGGACTTTCTTTTTCCTTCCTCCTTTCCTTCCTTCTGTTTGCTAAGGGGCTAACCTGAATACTAAGCCAGAAGTTGTACATACTGTCTTTCAGCAATTCAGAAGAGTGCTTCATTCAACAACAATCAATAAATACCTAATGTGTCCCTACGAAGCACAAGCATTTTGTTATGCCCTAGTGGCCCTGAGGAAGCTTATAGCCTAGTGGAGGAAACAGATAGAAAAACAAGTAAACAAAGAAATAAAAGTAACTGCAGATTGTGCCGTGTGTTAAGGAGGAACATCTCAGCTGAGAAGAGCATGGTTAGCCTCCCTGGGGTGGGTGGGCCAGAGGACCATGGGGAGCATGTTGGGGGACAAGGAGAGAGGCAGGAGTGGAGCATGGGGGGGGGTCCGCAAAGACAAGGTCACTGATGGCTTGGTCATGACATGGCCAGCAGTGTGAGTTAAAAAAAAATTTGGCTCTTCATTTTTGTTTTGTTCTTTGGCCTTCTGTTTGTTCTCTGCTTAATATTCTAAAGGCTTAAGAGAAGTATTTTAGGGGATCTCCTGGGGGAAACAGAGACTCGAGTGCCAGTCTGAGTGGAGGTTTAGTCATAGCTCGTAGTTATGGAAATGAGGCCAATATGGTTTAATTCTCCCACCTCTGGTTTAGTCATAGTGATGTTCTTGGATTACATGGAACTTGGCTTTTATGTTCAGAGGTGCAGGTGCATGTAGGTTTGATCATCTGCACGTTCAGCTCTCCAAGCTCTTTGTGAATTTTTTTGGATTTCTTGATGTGTTCACCCTAAGAATTACTTGGCATATATCACTTATAAACTTTAAGTGATTTAAATGATTGATTTAAATTCCATAATGTGGAAGATTGAGGGCATTTGTACATCTGAAGCCCACAGCCTTGGAACAGTCTTCATTGTTTCTGAAAGCATTATATGTAGCTCTTGAAGCAAACAGAAAAATAATTTCCAGCCTAGTAAAAACCTAGAATTTAATACCCAAAGGACTAAATTGAAGGAAATGCTTTTAAATTCCATTCAGAGTAATAAATGAGGTCATTGTGTTCTCTTGTCAAAGACTGGTGAATTCTGGTTTTTGTGCCTGGGACTGTTTTGCTCTAGGATTTCTCTGAACCAGATATCTGAAATCCGGGATTTAGTAGAACTTCATGTATTCACTCTTCGGATCATAATTTTTTTATTATTAATACAAAGTTATGAAGAAATCCTGTGATGAGGACATTTTCGTCAGTATAATTCTCTTTGGATCAGTACACTGGATGCCACTAATTTTTTTTTTCTTTTTTAGAGCAGAGTTGATCTAATAAGTCATACTTTCTGCTGGGCTGTAACTTCTCTATGTATTTGTGTCCCCAGATTACCTTTGACAATAAAGCTCACAGTGGCAAAATTAAAATATATTTTGACAGTGATGCCAACATTGAGGAATGTAAAGACTTGAACATATTTGGATCTGGTGAGTATGCTGTATACTTGCCCATTGTGGATTATGGATGATTTTAACATTTTATTTTAGGATCTGGGGTGTTTAAATGGTTTATTTGGGTGGTGATAGGAAGAAAGTGTTCCAGAAAACTACATTTTGAGCATTAGATTCTGCAAAGCATATCCCAAAGCTTTGCATTTTTATTTAATTCAGCCAATGTCTATTACACACCACTTAGGAGAGGTAGTTAAGAGATCAGGCTCTGAAGCCAGACTGCCTGGGTTTGGGTCTTAATTGTGTTTACTATTCCTGTGATCTTGGACAAATTAATCTCTCTGTCTCGGTATCTTTCTCTGTAAAATGAGGGTAATAATAGCAGTAACTTTCCATGATGTTGAGTATTAGAAGAGTTAGTATGCCAAGCAAAGCCCTGAGCACAAGAGTTGACACGTTACTTGCTAGGCACTATGGGAAAGAAAGAAAGTGCCTTCGTGAGGGAGACTGTCATGCTGATAGAATGTCTAATGTGTTATGGATAGGAACAAGTGGTGCACAGGCACAAGGTATGCACAGAAAGAAGGCAAAGGTTAAATCTGACTGGGGCAGAGTGAGAAATGTAATGTAGAAGTGATTCTTGGAGAAAGCATGCTTTGATCTGAGCCTTGGACAGTGGAGAAGGATTCTTCAGAGCCCAGACTGCAGCCTCTGCAAATGCTGGGTCATTTCCTCGGTCATTGCTCGAAAACACCTTTTAATCCACACATTTAAAATGGGCTACAAGGAACCTGTTCTGTTTGTTCAGGGAGGGGTCGGGGTGATGTTAATGATGGATGGTCATTATTTTTTAATTTACAGGTTTTGTTTAAGTGAATTTCCCTTAACCAGATTATCAGAACAAAATAGAATGTAAAATACCTGTGGTTCCTACTTTAGATTTGTTTTAGACTAGATCTGATTTGTGGCGTGTGGAAAGGTTGTATAATACGCCGTGATGGTTTCAGTATTTTGGTTTCAGTAGTTCCGTTAATTGACCTAAGCCTCTGATTAGCATGCACGATTTTGGTTTCTATCAGTAAGTGGTTACTATTCCCCAGCGGACAGGACACCGCTCTCTCTGACAGACATGCACAGGTCAGTTGCTTATTTTCCAAGTCCAAGTATAGGTTGCAACTATTTTTTGTGAAAAAAAGCTAACCTTTGTCGCATATAAAATGTGATTTGGATTAGTCATTATGAAGATCAAAATAACAGAATGAGTTAATTGGTCAAATTTGTTGTCAGACCGAGTTGTTTCCTTCCTCACTAACCAGGCTCATCGCTCTTTGAGGGGTTTTTCCTTGCCCTTTGCTCAGAAGAGAGGAGCTCTTCCTCCCTCCTGTGGCCAATGAGGGGAAACACAAACCTCACAGACTGCTGAGTAAAAACGCTAAAATTTACTTACATATGCTTCTCCGAGGGCTGTGTCTTAAGAAACCAGATTCCATCACTAGGAGAATACAAATTTAAAATAAAATGATGTGATGTGAAAGGCTTAAAAAGCTGAAGTTTGAAAAAAAAAAAAAAAGTTAGGAAATGGATTTTTTCCTATATGAAACTGGTGGATCGAGATTGCCCTAGCTTTGGGGAAAGTGGAACCAGGGCAAGGGTGACATCTGGTGGGGTCTTTACACTATTTCCAAAAAGTTCTGAAGTTCGTTCACATTTATACACTTATCCCCAGGCTTCTCTTTCTCTTGTCATTACCCATATTATCTCAAGGCAAAATTGAGAGAATGTCCATTTTCACATACAAACCTCCTGCTGCCTTTTACAAATTCTTTTACCCATCTCCAAGTATGCTACTACTCTTCATTTAACTTGATTTTATAAATATAGCAATTGGGCATGAGAGGCTTGGGGAGGAATTAGTAGCTGGGATTCCCCATTGATTGGTTGTGTAAATGGTATTACAGGGAAAAGGGTTTCAATACGTTTGGGAAGCCCTTAGTTAGAGTCCCACAGGCATGCCAGTGATGGTGTGTGTACTACTTCATGGGCCTTTGAAAAGGCTGAGGGGTATGTGGGACGTCCCTAACCAAGGTGGCTGGGGCATCTTTCTGGATTAGTGTTTTACAAACCCAGGTTTGACAAAAGTTCTTGTGGGGTAACATGGTTTCAGTAGAGTAAGAAAGCAATTATGATGTCCAAAAAATACTTCCTTGTAGCATACCGAACTAGCTTTCTCAATAGTTTGTAGAAAAAACAGAATACTATACCAGATTCTCTGTTAGGAGGGATGGTTTATCTTTCTGGGTCTGTTGATTTTCCATGTGTAAGTAAGGCCCAGTAAAAGCAATCTTAGAGATTTTTGTTCTAGTTATAGGTCAGAAAGGAAGGTACTAGACACTGACCTTCCTTTCATAACATTTTCAGTCTCATCTTCTCAAGAACTGCCCCTGTTCTCTCTGCCCCATTCCATGGGTCCAAGGTAAAAAAAGGTCTTGTATTCTGGTAAAGCTAAGTTGTTTTCTTACCTACCCATTAGATGATATCTCAAAATAAGTGAAATTTCTTAAGGGTGTGATGGCTAAAGGTAAATGAGAGCTAAGTGCTCCTCTAACAAGCACTTTGGTGGGGTGTTTCACCTGATTCTCATGACAGCCCTGTGAAGCAGTTACACTTGTCCTTTCCATTTGTAGCTGAGGCATCTGCAGCTTAGCAAGGTCAAATCATTTGCTCCATGAATTGCATTTACTAGCTGGCCATGCTCATCAACCACTGGATGAGCAATGCACCCTTGCATTGCTAAATCCAAAGGCACTCTGGTCTTCCTCTTAAATGCCTACCCTGCAGAGGTGTCACTATGCAGTGCTCCGACTGTACATCTCCTCTGAAGGTTGCCTGTCCCCAGTCTTGTTTCCTTCTCTTCTGGCCTTTCTTTTCATCTAGTTCCTAAGCTCCTCTCCTCTCCTCTAATTCTCAAACATTGTCTCCTCCCCTCTTCCCTCTGCCAAACCCCATGCCTCCTAATCTGCTTGTTTCTCTGTGGTGTCTTTGAGTGGCTGTCCACACCCAAGGCTTCAGCAGCAACCAAATTGTCCTTTCTTGTTGTGAAGATCCAGACTGAACTCATTTTACCCAAGACAGAAAACCAGGGAGTCATTCTTGGCCATTCTGTATTCTCTAGGTCCAACTGGAGACCAGGTTGTGACTCTCCCCTTCCTCTCTCGAAACTCTGTCCCTTCTCCTTTCCCTCTACCTCTAACTTAGCTCAGACCTTCATAAGTTTTAGCTTAGATTATTCAGCAGTCTTCTCATGTTCTGCTTGATTCTCCTCATTTATTTGTAAGCATATTGAAGTATTATGCTAAGCACAGGCACTGTATTTTGTTCAACACTACTTACAAACCTGCCTCTCAGAGCCAGTCATTTAGTGGGGAAGATGGACATTGAATGATAACACACAGTCAGCCCTCCATATTCATGGGTCCTGCATCCATGGATTCAATCAACTGCAGATTTAAAAAATATTTGGGAAAAAAAATGGATGGTTGCATCTGTGCTGGACATACACAGACTTTTCCCCTTGCCTTTATTCTCTAAACAATATAGTATAACAACAATTTGCATAGCATTTACATCGTATTAGGTATTATAAGTAATCCAGAGATGATTTAAAGTGTATAGGAGGATGTATGTAGGTTATATGCAAATACCATACCACTCTATATAAGGGACTTGAGCATCCATGAATTTTGGTATCTGGCGGGGGGGGGGGGGCGTGTCCTGGAAATAATCTCCCATGAATACTGAGGGATGACTGTAGTAACCACTGTAAATGCCTGCTAGTATTATTTTCCTACGGCTGTTCCAAGTGCTTTTCATATATGAACTTGTGTAATCCTCACAACAGCCCTGTGATATAGGTGTTTTTACTCTATCCACTTTTCAGATGAGGAAACTGAGGCATGGGGGTTAAGCAACTTCCCCAAGGCTTCACAGCTTCTGAGTGCAGAGCTGAGATTCAGATCCAGCCTGCTGGGCTGCAGAGACTGGGTCCTTCCCCGTTTTACAGTCTCTGTGCTCCGTGCTGTGCTGTCTTTGAAGATGTAATTTTATAAATTCAGTAGCTGTCATGCAAAGGAGACTAACAGGAAGGAGCTATGAATGTGTGTAGTCATAGGGAGTGCTATGACTGGATAGAGGAGGTGGCTAATAGAGATGGGAATTTAGAGAATTTTGTTCAGATGTAGGGGATTTTTAATCTGAAACCTGAGGCTGAAAACGAATAATCTGAGCATGTGTGTTGTGGGGAGAGGTGCTGTTCCCAGGCAAAGTCCCTGAGGCGAGAACAGGGAAGGAGGGGGCCAGGCTGGAGAGAGCAGTGGTTGGAATTTGGGACACTACCATGAAGTCTGAGAGAAGCTGGGGTTACAGTTTCATCTCCTTCCAGTACATTCTCTCTACTACTCTGTATTCCATACCAAAAATCTGATGACCACTCTCCTCCTTACTTCCATTCCAAGAACTTATTTTCCTAAGGGCAGAGGAAGGTTATCGAATTGGCATTCTTGGCTGGGAAAGTGCACAGAGTGATTGAGAAGCAGAAATGGGCATTCTGAGTGTTGGTGTTTTAATTTGTTCTCTCATTAATGGCAAACTTGACCTCTGTGCTTTTATGTGAAAGACCTCAGAGTACACCAGTAGTTTTGCCTTTTTTGAATGGAGCCCAGATGGATCACCTTCATTGAAATCTATTCTACACTGGGCCGGCCGGGTGGTGCACTGGAGAAGTGTGCTGCTTGGGAGTGCGGCGGCGCTCCCGCCGAGGGTTCGGATCCCATGTGGAGACCGGTTCCCGCTCACTGGCTGAGTGCGGTGCGTGCGCAACCCCGAGGGTTGCGATCCTGTTGCCGGTCAGTAAAAAAGACAAAAAGGAAAAAAAAAAGAAAAGAAATCTATTCTACACTAAATATTTATAAGTACATTTTAGTGCATTTATTAGCAGTTCGTGTTTTTTAATTCATAACTCTTCACACCAGGAAATGTTTTACCTTATTTATGGACTTCAGAATGAATACAGTGTGATTTGTTTCTGATTTTTATCATTTTGTTTTAACAATAAACAGAACTTTGATTGTTTGAACTTCTTTTCAGACTGCCATTTTGTTTGGAAATTATTCTCAAGAAAGGTGTGTTTTTAACACTTGAATTCTGTTTTTGTTCCTCAGTTCAGAAAAATTCTCAGTATGTCCTGGTGTTCGATGCATTTGTCATTGTGATTTGCTTGGCGTCTCTTATTCTGTGCACAAGATCCATTGTTCTTGCTCTACGGTTACGAAAGGTATGTGTGTGTGCCAGTTTTCTCCTCCCCTCTTGGCCTGTGCCTCAATTTGCCCAAACAGACCACTTGTGTGCCACCCTGCCCTTTCCAGAACCCCTTGACTGAATTAGATTCCTTTGAGGGGCTGCCCCCCGTGAGGCATTAATCAGCCTGAGGCTTAGGGAGTGAGTAAAGACTCTAGGATGTCAGGTGGGATCAGATAATTACCCTACTGAAGACTGAGCTAATATGTGCAGGAGCACAGTGGTGAACTCTCAAGCTTTTTAATGTTTCCAGAATAAATTAGACCCTTTTAAATTCAGGAGTGATCTTAAGAACAGAGTAATAGCATGTGTGGGTTTCATCTTTTGTCTTCAAATCAGAGTTCATTTTGACAGGGAGGGATGGTAAATGGGTTATAATGAAGCGTAAAATACTTTATTCTATTTTTCAGATAGTTTAAAAATTCTCCCTTGAGTTTCATTTTACCTTTTTACCCTCAAGGCCCTTATGACTATACACTCTAGCTCTCTATAAGGCTTATTCCAGTATGTAGCATGTGTATAAATTCATACTGGGGTCAGGGGAAATAATTGGAATACCGTTTGTGGAGCAAGGAAATAGTCTACATTCTATTTTCCTTAATCTTGACCTTTGTCAACTTACTTTGTAAATATCCACCTCTCATACCTGCCTCCCAATCCCCCTTGACATTCTGAACTCAGGGGTAGATTCTGTCTCTGCCAAAGTAAGGGGACAACATTGGGAGCACACGCTCTGGAGCTGGCCTGCCTGGACTCAGATCCTAGCTTAGCCACTCTGTGCCTCACTTTCCTCATCTGGATGGTAGGGCTAATAATACCTCGTTCACAGGGTTGACATCAGACTGAATGAGTCAATAACATGTAAAGTATTTGGAATGTACTGTGTGTTAGCTATTATGACAAGAGTCTGTTGGGGTTAGAGCGTACGTATTTAACGTTGAGTTAATTTAGCAGATGTTTGAACGCTTACTTATTGCTGGGGTGGATTATGGGGAAGAGCATATGCCCTAATCTCCACTTGACATGGGTCTATCAAGATGGCAAAGGCAACATCACCCCATTTTACAGGCAAGAGCACTGTTTTGTGCTTGTCTTCTCCTTCCAGAGGGCAGTGTGGTTTGTAAGAAATGCTTTTTAAAATGTTTGCATAGAGATTCCTAAATTTCTTCCTGGAGAAGTACAAGCGACGTGCATGTGACGCTGACCGGTGGGAGTTCATCAATGGATGGTATGTCCTGGTGATCGTCAGTGACCTAATGACAGTAACTGGATCCATATTAAAAATGGAAATCAAAGCAAAGGTGAGGGCAGCTCATTTAACATTTTTCGTTCTTTAGATTCTTCTGGATGATCTCAGGCATTTTAGGATATGAAACTTTTATGGAGACTAGTCTGATGCTCATGTGAGGCCACCTCTGACTTGATCCCCTGTGAAGGGAAAACAAGGCGGCTGCAGTACTATGAAAGGTGATATTCTCATGCATATCCCCCAGGAAAGTGGCAGCATCTTCAGAATGGTAACTGAAGTTGGAAAAGATTGGTTATTTGGGCTTCATTTTTTTTTTTTAAAGTTGCAAAGAGATCAGCTGCCCCATAAACCAGTCCCCTCCCCTGAGCATGTCCAGACCCCCTGGTGCTCATCCGTGGTCGTTGCTGCTGTCACCAACCAGCGTGCAGCAGGAATGCTTTAGTGCCTATCACTTTGTGTGAATTAGTGATTTCACCTCGTGCTGTGTCTTGACCCCTCCTTCACCAGCTGTTCTCCCCTCCACACTGTGCTGTCCGTCAGCCAGTCTCGCCCGCCACTGCCACTTCCAAACCGCTCAGGTGCCCCCTCCCCTCCATGCCGACCTCCTCTGGGCAGTCCTCCTCCCAGCCTGCACTGCACACAGCCTTCCCCTGCCTTTCTGTCTTCAGCCTCACATCCCTCACATCCTGCGCACGCTATGAGTCCTTCTGGAAATGTCTGTCTTGCTGTTACAAGCCTTCCTGTCTCCTGGGGCCTACTTTGGGATGAAATGGCCTCCCCTCAGCCTGGCCTCCAGGGCCTTCATCCTCTGGCTCAGCCTCCACTCCCTGCCCTGATCTTGCCCCTCCAGAACGTCTTGCTGCCTCTCAGCCTTGTGCCTCTGTCCATCCACCTGTGGTGCTTTCCCTGGCCCATCATGCAGGCGCAGCTCTGCTCTGGGGTCCCACTGTGGGAAGGCCCTGAGATCAGCTGGGCCTCGTGTCTCTCATTGCACTGAGCCTGTTTGTGAGCGTTTGTCTCCTGGACTAGGCCTAGAATCCCTCAAAAGTCGTTCGACTGTATTGTTTGATATTTGTTTATATTCTTTAATGCCTAGTCAGTAATAAATGCAATTTCTATTTCAGAATATTATTTGGAAAAAAAATTTTTTTTAAGCAATTGAAACACTAATTGGAGATGAGAAACACATTTGGGACTGTGTTCTCTATTCTTCTTTTTTTTTCTCTTAAAACATTCTTAGTCTCACCTACACAAGGCAGATAGTTCATTCTTTTCTAATCGATTTCAAGTGGAATACAATATTTTACTCATCTTTCTTATTTTGTCTTTTTTATTCCTTAGAATCTCACAAATTATGATCTATGCAGCATTTTGCTTGGGACGTCTACGCTCTTTGTTTGGGTTGGAGTCATCAGATACCTGGGTTATTTCCAGGCATATAATGTAAGGATCTGGCATTGGGTAGCACTACTGTGATTGAGACACATTTCTTCTTGGGTTCTAGTAGCTACTTTTTAATTTTACCCATTTGGTTTGTTTCTTTTCTCAGGTGCTCATTTTAACAATGCAAGCCTCACTGCCAAAGGTTCTTCGGTTTTGTGCTTGTGCTGGTATGATTTATCTGGGCTACACATTCTGTGGCTGGATTGTCCTAGGACCATATCACGACAAGGTGTGTAGCACTTATTCTTCCTTCTGCACATTGGGCACCGGGCACCCTTACAAATGGGTTTCTAGTATTTACCTTCTTCCTGCTCTTCTCCAGAACATACCCTGATGTCAGAAAGCACATATCTTTGCATTGGTTTTCTGTTTCTTTTCTTCTTCAAGATATTGAATTGACTTCAGAAAATTGAAACAAGAATGGCAAGAGACTAGAAAGCACCTGTCAGTTCTCTGGGACTGGCTTAAGGGGTTGCACAGTCACCCAGCTGATCATCAAATGAGAAGTGTTTGGACACGAGATTACTATAGTCAAAATGAAATTAAGTGAAGAAAATTATTACCAAATCTTAGGGTTTAGGTGTTAGGGCTTTCATCAAGTTAATTGAGGAGAATAAAGGTGGGCAAAGAGTCTGCCTAGAATGACCACGTTAAGTTTATGATTGAAATGATAGCACATCTTGTCTTTGCAGGTGGTTTTGATTAGTGCATCATTTTTGTGCCTTATTAAAGATTAGTATCTGGGGCCGGCCCGTGGCTCACTCGGGAGAGTGCGGTGCTGATAACACCAAGGCTGCGGGTTCGGATCCCATATAGGGATGGCCGGTTTGCTCACTGGCTGAGCGTGGTGCTGACAACACCAAGTCAAGGGTTAAGATCCCCTTACTGGTCATCTTTTAAAAAAAAAAAAGATTAGTATCTGAATTCTGAACTATTACTGAGCTTCAGTCAGCATCAAAATCTCAGATACATCAAAGTTATGCTAAGATGTTGTTTCAAAATGATCAATCTTATTGGTAGATACATCAAGAAATGAAACTAGGTAGGCCTCATTTTTAAACCAAAAAAGTGAAAGGAGTTATGGCAACTCAGTTTTCCTCCCTGGGCCCATGGCAGGTGGAACAACAGAAATAATAGCAGCTAACATTTGCTGTTCACATGTTAGGCACTATGCAGAGCATTTCCGTGTTTTCTCTCAGTTAATCCCCACAACAGCCCAGGATACTGTTGTACTCAGGTGCTGTGCAAGAGGAAAAGAGGAATAAATGCAAAGAATTGCTTCCAAGTTTGTGTAACAGTTCAGCCTTTATCTTTGACCTTGCTAGTTGCATTAACCAAAACGTGATCAAGTCTGGTTTGCAAACTGTTCACTAAGAGTAACCTATACATGAAGCTCAAAGCTTCTATGTTGTCCTACCAAAATAAAGCCTACTAACCTGGCACACCCAGTCTCCTTTTGAAGGAGAAATGACACAATAAAGTGTCACATTTAATATGTCCAAAGAGAATTACTGTTTTTCCTATTTGAGACACTGTGTAATTAGCAAAGTGACCACCTCTGGGCTAATAGTAAATCTTGTTAATTTTATTGCTCTTCCAACTGCATGTCACTGCTTTAAAGGTGACACATGAGTAAAAATTGTTCTTTGATATGATCTCTCTGATCTGGAGAACTTACTGTCTTCATGCCCAGGGAAATTTATATTTTTCTTCCTTCCTTGCCTTACGTTCTGAAAGTTTCTCTGCCTCTGTGTCACTAGAGGGCAGTGTTGCACTGTGTGGAATAAATTCTGAGCCTAAGTCTTCGGCTTTAATTCACAGGGCGCAAGATCTTAGGACAAGTGGCCCTATCTCCTTTGCATCCCACTGCACTCGCGCCCCCGCTCCCAGTCTCCTCTACTCCATCATTATTCTGGAAGGTGCTCAGATAATGTTGCTTGAATTTTACTAAGTGGCTACCATTCTCAAGTTCCATTTGTTAGGCCTGGTTCCCATGTTCTTTACCTCCCTTGCTGTGTTAACCCTCTCCACCCCTTCTCTGTGGGGAAATATTATCTTTTTACAGAAAACAGAGACTGTCATATATTAAATAATTTTCCTCAGGTTACCCAGCTAGTAAATGGCAGAAATGGGATTCAAACTCAGGTCTGCCTGGCCCCAGTACACATGCTTTGACCAATAAATACCCTGTAGGGCTTTTCTTGGTATTATCTATAATAGAACATTGCAAAAGAGCATTTAGTTTCATCCAAGAAGCTGGGTGGGGGGCCGGCCCGGTGGCGCACTGCTACAGTGCGCCGCTTAGGAGCGCAGCGGCGCTCCCGCCAAGGGTTCGGATCCCACATACAGACTGGTTCCCGCTCACTGGCTGGGCGAGGGGCGGGCGCAGCACCGAGGGTTGCAATCCCGTTGCCGGTCCCGGTCCGGTACGGGCGCGACACTGAGGGTTGCGGTCCGTTGCCGGACATGAAAAAAGACAAAAAGGAAAAAAAAAAAAAGAAGCTGGGTGGTATTTCTAGATCAACTGTGCGAGGACAGCCATGTAATCAGTCTTATTCTCTCAGTGTGGCAAGGTCACTTTGTGGAAAATGAGGTTATTTGCTTTGTGAACCTGACTGCATTTCCATATGTTCAGTTTTGTCCTTTCAAAGGATCCAGGTGAAATTGGGTTGCTCTGGGCCAGCACTGTCCATTAAAAATGTAATGCAAGCTACAAATGAGAGCTATGTGTATACTTTAAAATTTTCAGGGCTGGTCCATGGCTCACTTGGGAGAGTGTGGTGCTGATAACACCAAGGCCACAGGTTTGGATCCCTATATAGGGATGGCCGGTCAGCTCACTTGGGTGAGTGTGGTGCTGACAACACCAAGTCAAGTGTTAAGATCCCCTTACTGGTCATCTTTGAAAAAAAAAAAATTTTTTTTTTCTAGTAGCCACATTAAAAAATAAAAAAGAAACAGATGAAATTTATTTTAATTATATATTTCATTAAACTTAATATTTGCAAAATATTATTTCATCATTGTAATCAATATAAAATATTGAAATATTTTACATTTTTTTGGTACTAGGTCTTTGAAATCTGGTGTGTATCTTATCCTCACAGCACATCTCAATTGGGACTAGCTATATATCAGGTGCTCAATAGTCCTACGCGGTTAGCGGCTGCCATTCTGTACACTGCACCTCTAGACTTGTGTCTCTCACTTAATGTCAGCCTTCCCATTCTGCCCTCGAGGAGTAAGGGCTAAGGGATGTTTCTAGGGTTGCCTATGCAGGTCTGTTCAAGGCATCTCTCTCCCATATTTAGCCAGGCCAATTTATTGGGGAAATGCACAGCTGAGTTAATTCAGTAAATGCAGGAGTCAGTAAAGGGAGAGAACTTCAGCCTGGTTCTGGAATTTTGTGCTTTTCTTCTCCATATTGCTTCTTTTTTTGAATCTGAAGTTAGAAAATTTTATTGCACCCTGCACACTTCCCCCTCACCCCCAAATTAATCTAAACTGTCAGAATTTTCAGGTTCTGCCAGCATCTGTTGAATAAGAAGAACTTCAGTGTTAACTGAAGCTTTGAAAAACTGAACATTACAGCAAACATTTTCTAGGATTCTTAGAATCACAGAATCCTTGAGTGTGAAAGCTAATTCTTTCTTTAAAACAGACAAATAAAAAACTCTAAAGAGCAGGTATCAGGAAAATTATAATTTTATACCACTGTGTGATCAGTAGCTGGAGCCCCATGACATTTTAGCTTCCTGGCTTCCTGGAGACATCTAATTTCAGTGGTTCAGCTGAAAGGGAGTGAAGATACAAAAAGTGCTGATATCTGTTTCCAGCACTAATAGGCTTTGACACAGCATCCTTTCAAAATGTCTGGATACAGAGGGCTAGAGACTATTGAAGTCCTTCCACACCTCATCTTGAATTATTAAATATTACTTTAATGTAGCTTTTACATTTCCAGAGTACTTATTTTTTTACTGTGAAGAATAAATTATAGTCTTGCATTATACAAATGTGAAGACCAAGGTATTGAAAAATTGTTGGACTTTGCCAATACCATGGGGAAAAGTTTGGCATACCCTGTATTACATATTCATGCTTCCAGTGCCTCTGGTTTTAGCCAAGCACCTCTTATCCAAGAGGACTGCTAGCCAGTTGTGACATTTTACCTACATGGTGCATGAAATTCTTAGTACCAGCTCTTGAAGCAAACCTTTACATCATTCTCTGACGTAAGACATTGAAGGTTGTGTTTTCATTTAAATGAAAGTTCTTCTTGTCTCAATTGCAAATTATCATTTGTGAAATGAGCTCTTGGGTTCTCACTGTGGTCCCATGGAACCTACAGAAACTTTTTATAGAAATATTCATTTAATATTTATTAAGTATCTACTGTACACCAAATGTTACCAGGTTCTTCTAGACCGAGTTCTTGGAAAGCAGGGAGTATGGCTTATTCTTCCTTACATTCCCAGTGTTCGGCATGGCACATCGGACATGGCAGGGGCTCAACAATTTTGCTGAATGAACAAGAAACAAAGAGAGATAGCAGTACCTGCTTTCCAGGGGCTTATGATCTCTCAAGAACCAAAGCAATAACCTATAAACGTGGTCCTTACAAACCGAGAACACATTAGGACCTTACCTCTGTTATTTTTTCAGCTCCTACTGTGGAATTTGGGCCACTGAATCTGACTCTGGTTTAGCCACTTCTTGTGGAGCAAAATGTAATTTAACAGGTCTCTGTTTAAATTTGGGGGTGGGTTAAAATAATTCTTATGTGCACAGAGGAAGGGGAGGAAGAATGGCTATGAATAACATTAATGTTGAAGCGGGTATTGTGTGTGGACTGATAATAAATAACTACAAGGAATGAATTCAATATGTAGTGACCAACTAGCTATTTGCAGTTCTAAAAACTGAAGCACAGACTGGTAGGGGTTCTTGAAACTAAAGAAAAGAATTGACTGGGTTCCAGAAGAAACTGTGAGAAATATGAATTATTAATGGTGCTGTCAGAGTTATAACTGACATCCACAGCAACCTGCTTTAACTTCACCGTCTAAGGCTAGTGGAGGGGATGGAAAATATTTATCCTGGGAACTGCCTGTCTTACTGTTAAATAATTTGCATATTGTTAAGTGATTTTCTCAACAAGGTGCTCATTCCAGGTCCCTATGGAGAGCGACTTTAGTCCAGTTCATCAGAGTTGTCGCTGATGCAGCAAAGGCAGAGGCATGCTCCTTGTTTGGGGTGCATTTGTGCACCCTCTCCCTTGGCCACAAACTTGACCCTGCCTGGTCCAGCCACGGGGCTGGGAGCACAAGGCATAGTGTTTGCTCTCTAGTTGGGGTATAAAAATAATTAGAAGACCTTCACATGGTTCACCCTGTGGTTCTTATGGATACAGAGGACAGAGAAGGGACTAGAGCTTCCAGGGCAATCTGTCTTGCAGTAGACTTTGACATAACCCATGAACATTGGCTTGACTGGATACAGAGAAGAGGAAGAAGAATAGACCAGGTGAGGAAAATAAATCTCAAGAGGAAAAAATGTAGAAATGGGCCAGGTGCTGTGGGAGGAGACAAGCATAGGGTGTTGATACTGATAATGAGGAGATGCAAGGAGGCCACATGAAGGAGGAACTTATCCCCACCTAGTCTTGATTTGGCTTTTTACTTTGCATTCAGACCTTGTACGGCTTTAAGCAAGTGAAATGGCTTTAAAGCCATCTTCTGTGAAGTTGAGGTTTTACTGCAGCTTGGACTGGAGAGTGAAGAGGTTGGAGAGAAGGAAACTTCTTTGGAGGTTTCTTTAACAATTCAGATATGTGTGGATATCAGAGTAGAGTAGAAAGGGCAGATCAGGGAAACATGTCATAGGAACAGACAGGCTTAGAAGAGTGAAAGAGGAAGATTAATCTATTTATTTAGATTAATCAATTTAACACATAGTTTTAAGTACTTGATTATTTTGGAGTAAACATTGGGTTTTTTTGTTTGTTTTTGGTTGGAGATTGGAATCAGTTGACAGAAATAGGGAACTTTAAGAGGAAAGCCCATTTTTCTGGTTAGGGTGGTAGAAAGTTTTATTTCATTGCACATCAAACAATAGCACAACTTCCAAGTGAAGATGTTCCATAGACATTCATCAGAAATTTGGGTATCCCCAAAGTCACATGGACATACATGCCCCTACCCCTAAGGACAGAATTTGGTTCAAAACCCTGTTTCATCTGTGTTTCTGAAAATCGTATTGTTTTTTGCCTAGTGGGTCATTAGTGCTCTTTAGATAGAAACTTTTCACATTCATCTAATGTCTCACCCTCTGGCCCTAGAGACATGTTTATTAAGCACCTGCTGTTTGTTTTCAGTTGACAGGGCAGTAGTTAAGCACTTACAGCCAGGATGGCTGGCTAAGGATTCCAGCGGTATTCCACATTGGCCTCAGCCCAGCTCCTGAAGTCTAGGTGTGCCCAGTCTAGTAACCTCCAGCTAACTGCCAAATATCAACATTTCTGCCTGGAACCTCAAACTCACCTTGACTAAAGTTGAACACATTAATAGTCCTTTCTCTTACCCTACCCAGACTTATTTTCTCCTCAGTCTCCCAGACTCCTGCAGTCACCTCTCCATGGCATCCCTGCCCCTGGACTTTCCTCATTCTAGGAGGTCTTCTGCGTGCCATCGGTTCCCTGTTGGAAACACAGACCGGAACACGCCAGTCCTCTGTTTGGAATTTTTTACTAGTTTCTAATTGTGGGTTGCATTGAGCCTGAAGTATGTAGGAGACCTAGCAAGGCCTTTTGCGGCACAGTGCAGATGCTCCCCTTCTCCTCAGGCTCAGCACCACGTCTCCCCCACACTCAGGGAGCAAATTCTTCCCTTCTTCCTCTCACTGGTGAACCACTCAGCCTTCAGGCCCAGTTCAGAGGGTCACTTTTCTTGTGCAGCCCACCCAGCTCTACCTCAGGGCGTTATTACATATCTCGATTGTGGCTACTTGTTAGGCGGGAGCTGTCAGAAGGCATTAGCCATGGTTATCCCTCCTTCAACACTTTCTCAACTCTGGCTGTCAGTTTTTAATGTGCTAAAATTACCTGGATCCATGGATGGAAAAGCTACAGTGAAACCATTCATTTAGCAAAAGTTTCTGAGCCTGTGCTATGTCCCAGTCCCTTCCATATATTGCTGGTTATAACATATGACTGCCACAGTTCTTTCAGAAAGCAGTATGGTAGACTTTAGCCTTTAGAATGTTAATAGCTTAGACTCAATAACAGGAAAAAACATTATGCATAGAAATGTTTACTACATTTTTGTTTCTAATAGCGAACATTACTGGGATGTCCAGTGGCAAGGAAATAGTTAAATTTGGCAAGGAATTGTCTTATATAACAAACACTTTGTCAGTGTCAATAACATAAGAAAATGCTTATGGTAAGTAGGGAAAAAAGTCAGGATCCAAAATTGTTAGATAATATGACCACCAATATGTAAAAAGTGTATAGGAAAAAACTGAGGGAAATGTCAGGAGATTATTTTTGAGAGTGTGGAGGAAGGTTTTGAATAATGTTTTTCTACTTCTTATTGGTTCTAGGTGTCTTAAAAGGTTACTATGTTACTAATGGCAAAAACAACGCTAACAAAACAAGCTAACTAGGTACCTCTCTGCTTTTTAGGATACTGTATCTTAGAAACTAAATTTGTTTCCTCCTTATAGTTTGAAAATCTGAACACAGTTGCTGAGTGCCTGTTTTCTCTGGTCAACGGTGATGACATGTTTGCAACCTTTGCCCATATCCAGCAGAAGAGTGTCTTGGTGTGGCTGTTCAGTCGTCTGTATTTATATTCCTTCATCAGCCTTTTTATATACATGATTCTCAGCCTTTTTATTGCACTTATTACAGATTCTTATGACACCATTAAGGTAAGTAATTATCAGTATTTGCTGTCCCCCAAACTACTGAAAATTCTACATAGATTGAAACATAGGAAAATACTGCATTTTTTACTTATTTAAAATATTACAATTTTATTTAGATTTTGAGGTTTTGTAGAAAATTGTTTTAGATGCTGGAGATTAATTTTAAATATGCGTTTAGGACATTGTCCCTGTTACCTAGACCAGGGTGGATTGGTTTGGAGGTGTGGTGGGAAAGAAAAAGGAACTGGGCAAGGACGGTGGTAAGGGGTTTGGTGAATCTAGCAGTTGGGCTACTGGTCTCAGCAGTGACAGATGCACCTGCCTGTGTTGCTACCTGAAGCTTAGGTTCTGAGTAGGAGTTTCAATGGTAAGAGGTGGCTGCCACCTTGACAACTGTACAGATACAGGCATACCTTACACTGGATGATACAGCCACCTCCATGGTACAGATTTCTTTTAAATTATGAAAGGTAAGGCTCCTGTGGCTGTTTAGTTTCCCACTTTCCTAAGCCACCGAATGGGTTCTGTATCCTTTCAGACTGGGCCTATTTAACTGATTTGTATCTTGAAGGAAGTTTGCTTCCTTGGGTGCTGGCACCTCCACAGCAGATGGTCATGTTTGGAAAACTGTTTCAGGGCCAGTGTCTGAGCAACCAGGGTGCCATGTGTGTGCCATTGGAAGCTGTCCTCTGCTTAACCCCTTCTCAGACCAACTCAGGAGAAAGTTAGTCCATTGGAAAAACTGCTGAGCACTTTTTTAGTGTGTGATTAGTGTTGAGGCGGGAATGGGTGGTTGGCTCTAGCAGCAGAGCATGGCCTGGAGAGAGAAGAGCTGCACACTCCTGCCTGGTAGTTTCATGTCTTTGATGTGGCAGTGTCCCCATGGGTGGGCCAAGCCTCAGTGTTGAGGGGCATGACAACACTAAGTGTGAGGGGAGGGGGTCTCAGGGTCTTTGTGCCTACTTGGAAGAATCTATTGACTTCTGTCCCACTGAGTGACCAACTTCCATAAAAGTAGAAGAAATAGAGATTGCTTCCCAGGTAGATTCTGTAGGAAATATCTTCCAGGTAGATTGGCAGCGTATAGAGAGGGGGGTTTTATCTGGTCTTACAATTAACATTAAAGCTTTAGACTTTTGACTATTTCCTTTATTCTCTTTTTTTTAACACACCTCTCCCCTGCTCCACCCTGGCTTGCTTTCTGGAGTTTTCCCTTGGATTGTTCTCTGTTCCCATGGTGGCCCTTGGCTTGGTGTTCTGGGACTGACAGATTGATTCATCATTGTTAATATCAGTTTTTGGATCTGAGCTAGCAATGTGGGAGAGATTTATTTTAGAAAAGGTGGGTTTTGTTTGTTGACAAAGGGAGCAATTTCTCATTCTCAATAAATAAGGTAACAACATTGTGTACTTTTAAAAGAAATACCAACAGAATGGGTTTCCTGAAACCGATCTGCAGGAATTCCTGAAGGAATGTAGTAGCAAAGAGGAGTATCAGAAAGAGTCCCCGACCTTCCTGTCCTGCATCTGCTGTCACAGGAGGTCAGTATTGTGTTTAATTTCCATGCTTTGCTGCCTTAAGAGTCAGTCCAAGGTTAACATTACACTCAGAAATCAACTTCTCATGGGAAACAATTCATCTTGGTTTTCTTTGCTCCCACTGAAATTGGCTTTAGAAGTGAATTGTGTACTATAAAACAGGATTGTATAGAAAGCTACATGATGTAATTGAAATCTCTTGGGAACATTATGAGACTGTGATGAGAAGGCATGGACTATGTCCCTAAAATCAAGAAGCTGAATTCTTCAGGGGCAAAAGTAAGAGGTCAAAGCTCTTATTTTTAGAGGTGGAGTGCTGGAAATGTCCAAGGCATTTTCTCTTTTCGCAGTATGCAGTCACATAACCTTTCTTGAACAGAGCAGGAAGTGTGCTTGAGAGGAGGCTGTACATGCCTTGGTTGGACACCCACATCAGCAGCTCCTCGTAGACCAGCTGTGTTTTGCTTGCTCTTTGTCAGGACACAGGAAAATGGTCTAGACCTCAGTGGACAAAGCATACCACACAGTGGTTTGGAGACTAGAAGAGGGGTCAGATGAGGACAGTTTTCTTCAACGTGTCCATGTTTGTTTTTCTCTGAAGTCAGGGGTAGGGGTTTTTAACTAAAAGTATACCCTACCCATATTTTTTGGAGAAGGATTCTCTAAACGAAATTTCTAAAGGAAGATGGGAGAACATAATTGCTACTTAAAACCACAGGATATATTTTTCTGTTAATCAATTTTTACCGCATCTTGGGAGTTGAAATGATATGATTGAGCATATCCAAAGGATGTCTGGTAAATATGAAATGAGGTCTTCTGAGAAGAGTTAAGTTTTCAAAATCACATTTCATCCTCTCAGAGCATTAAATTGTTGCTGTGGAAGCTGGAGTAAAGGGAAATTAATTTTCTTAATAGGCAGCTGCCTCCTAAGAAGCACCCTGTATAGGGAAATTCTTTCAAAGTTGCTTTTCTATTATGCAGTTAACTGTAAGGGAAAAAAAATTCATCAAAGAATATAGTTGTAAATTTGAAAAGTAACTGATAGGTCTTTGGTGTTTGGCCCTTGGTTTGTACCACAAAAAGACCTAGAAGGTTGTTAAATGTTTTCTTGTGTAGCCATATGGAACGAGTAAAAGATGTAAGGAGTGGACTGGAAGACTTATTGATAAAACCGGATCTGACAGTGAGGAAAAGAGAGTAACATCATCAGACAGTTGGCCCTAAGGTGTGCTAAGGTGTGCTAAGGTTGTTGAGAAACCTGGTGTGAAGGAAGGCCTGCCCAGCATGAGGAATGAAAGAATTAGGGAACAAGAGAGTCCACCAGGGAGATCAGCTGAAGAACTAGGATGAGGATATCAAAAAATGAAGACAGGGACTGGCTGGTTAATTCTGCTGGTTAGAGTGATGTCATAACACCAAGGTCAAGGGTCTGGATCCCTACACTGGCTAGCCACCAAAAACCAAACAAAAAATTCCAAACAAACAAAAATATAGAGGCTGTTACCACGTTTGGCTAAAAGACCATCATGGGTAAAGTCAGCTAGAACAGTTTCAGTATCATCATCAGACCAAAGCCTAGATCCCAGGGGGTTTGGATGGAACTGGCAGAGAATAAATGAAGGTCATAGACCCTGATGGAAGAAAATGGATTGTAATGGAGCCTCGAGAACAACTGATGGCTTTGACTCCTTCAGAAATTAAGTATACCTTGATATGTTTAAAAACAAGGAACAGAGGGATGGGAGTAAAATTGAAGAAGTCTATGGATGGAGAGTAAATGTTGGAGAAAGACCTCACTCAGGTCACATGGGGAATAGCACTGCAAAGATTGGTGTCTGTTCTTCCTGTCTGGTGACCATGACAGACAACACCCATCTGTCCCAGCTCTGCCTCCTGCAGAGCATGGATGTGTCACTCTTTCAACAAAGCAGTCCAGCAACCACCACACATTGATCCTCCTTCAAATTGCTGACAGAGCCTCTACCCTGATCATCAGAACAGCTGGGTTTTCATTTTGTACCCTACCATTAACCAAGTGTGTCCTGTGACCTCTCCTAAACCTCTTGTCCCAGTGTCATCTGGGGCCAGATGAGCTCGGAAACCTCTTCTAATCCTAAAGTGATGTGGTTCTTTGGAGAGAGATGTTTGGTTGAACAGATGCAGAGTTAACCTTTTTCTTTCTCTACCATAGTGAAGGAGGAAAATTGGCTATTCTAACCACTGATAAGGCTTTGTGAGAAAAGGGGGACAGAGGGCCCTGAGAGGGATGGCTCTTCACAGTCTGTTTCCAAAAGCATCCACCCACATCCCAAATAATGTAAATTACCCTTCTAATTTTTCTTCCGCTTATGCGCTTCATGCATATGTCTATGTGTACCTACAGAATACAGAGGATTCCTATTTCTCCTCAAGGGTTTTTGAATCATTGCTCTCTCTTTTAAGGGATGGCTCCTCACAGTCTGTTTCCAAAAGCATCCACCCACATCCCAAATAATGTAAATTACCCTTCTAATTTTTCTTCCACTTATGCGCTTCATGCATATGTCTATGTGTATCTACAGAATACAGAGGATTCCTATTTCTCCTCAAGGGTTTTTGAATCATTGCTCTCTCTTTTTTTCTTTCTTCCTCCCCCTTTCTGTCACAGGAAAGGAAGCGATGACCACTTGATACTTATTAACTGAAGTCCTTCTGTTAAAAACAATCAAATTTCGGGCCTCCTTATCCAGTGGCAAAGCGGAGAGACCCCAGAGGGCTGGGACCAGCAGTTCCAAAAGGACTGTCTTCGTTAATTGTGGAGTGGGGACGAGCACTGACTGCCAGCTGGCTGACCGCGACTGGAGTTCTGAAGTTACTTTTTATAAACTTGGATGATGAAGGATAGACCATAGGCTACTCCTGGGCATTAGTGCAATTAAGCAGTGATAATGAAATTCTCTATTAGTCTGTTAATTTATGACATGATAATGTTGGGATGGAAAAAAAATCACATTTCATAGTGTGGAAAACAATGATGTTTAATCCCATTTATTTAAAGATATGTGTTTATCATCAAATAAGGATGTTTTAAAAGTGATTCCTGGGTTTTGAGACATTTGTTAATTCATGGTCTGCTCAGAAATGAAGTTGGTTGCAGTACCAAATTAGAGACCCCCGCTGGAGATCTATTAAACCATTTAAAGATCGTACATAAGCCAAGAAAAAGACCTCTTGCAATGGACATTTCTTGGCCTATTTTCCTGTGGGATTTCGTCTTTAGCACTATGGAGCAACTGTTGGCATAGTCAGTGGGATGAATAGGAAATGGAGTCATTTGGATACCTTGTCACTTGTGCTAATCATTGATTGTGCACACATGGCATATGGAAGTAAACTGTAGCAGTGGTCATTCATTTTAACAACTGAACTCCACAGTGGTGGGGATTTACCTTACTAAAGCAATGAAATATGCTATATTTTTTCCCCAAATAAATTTATTTTTATCATACCATATGGCATTACTACTGTTTTTTTTAAAATGTGGTGTCTCTTAACATCTACCTAGTGAAAAATTCAGGTCACATTTCTTTGAACTACCCAGTCTCCAAAAGGGATTTCTCACTTTCTCAAAAGGAGTGAAAGAGATATAGGGCCTTGTATATAAAAGTTATTCAGTAAATATTTATGATAATAACTTGAGAGATTAAGATTACTTTATGCATAGATTTATTTCATACTTGAGCTATCTCAGGGGTTAATTATTTTAAATTTATTTGTGAAGAGTAGGATTTGAACTAAGCACAACCCTCATCCCAGGACTGTTCTTTTTCCCTGGCCTCAGTTGTGCCCCTCCTCCCAGCCCCTACCCAATTTTCCTTCTTGTGTACCCCTCCTCTCCTTGCCCCCACTCTTTCCCTATGTGCCAGCACCAAATCTAGTCTAGGCAGGGAAAATTATCCCGTTAATACCATTCTCTTGGTCCATTTTGTGTTGCTATAACAGAATACCTGAAACTGGGTAATTTATAAAGAACAGAGGTTTATTTGGCTCATGATTCTGGGACAGCTGCATCTGGTGCAGAACTCAGTCTACTTCTGCTCATGGCGGAAAGCAGCAGGCAGCCGGTGGATACAAGCAGATCACATGGTGAGAGGAAGCAAGAGAGAGAGAGCAGAGGTGCCAGGGTCTTTTAAACAACCAGCTCTCTTGGGAACTAATAGAGCAAGATCTCACTCAGGCCTCCCTCCCCCAGGGAGAGCATTAATCCATTCATGAGGGATCCACCCCCATGACTCAGCTCCCAACACTGCCACATTGGGGATCAGATTTCCCCATGAGTTTTGGTGGGGACAACACATCCAAACTCTAGCAACCATTAAAGTCTGTAAGAGAGTAAATGACTTGTGTCTACACACAAAATAGTTTGCTAAAATTATCCTTTCAGTTCTCTTGCCATTTTTTGTTTTTTTTAAAAAAAAGGTTATGTTTGATTTTTAAACTCAGAAACATTAAACTGGTGGTTCTGAGATCATTTGCATGGCTCCAGAATCAGGTATGTAATTAGACCAGTTATTAACTTCTGAGAATATCCCCATAATCGTATACTTAGTTTTGTCTCTGAACAGAATTGCTATTAAAGCCTCTCGCTTATTCTGCAGCCATGACTAGAAGATTAATCATGGTCTTCCATGTTCATGTTCCCTTTTATTTGTTTTCCCTACAGCAAGACTAAACAGTTTCAGGAAGAAAAATCTTTTTCAAGGTTACTCTGTATCTGTGGAAACATTGTTTTCTCCCTTTTTAATAATTTTAAGCAATTGTCACTTTACCAACTGTATTATCTGTTTGGATTTTACTGAACATTGTTGTCTCATGACTGCTAATAGACACATCTGAGACAACCCATTTTCTCTCTTACCCTAGGCCTCCTCTCAGAGTTCATGATGAAAGTTAGGAGATGCATTCTTTCTGCCTACTGGCTCCATCTGGGATCTCCAACCCTGGTAGAATTTGCCTCCCTGGCTTGCAGTGACACAGTCAAAGCCAGATGCAACATCCTTAAGCTTGTTGACTTGAGATGGTAGGAAAGAGTGCTGACGTGGGAGCCGTCTACACAGACTTGAGTTAAAATTCCCGATTAACCTAGACAAGTCACTTTCTGCCTCTAAGTTATAATGATAAACCTCAATTAACTGAGATTGTCATTTAAGTCACATAACTCATGCAAAACCTGGCATTGCATTGAAACCCAAGCCTTTCTTTTGATTCTCTTCCATGGGACCAAATCCTCTGTTCTGCCTAGTATTTCCCTCCCTCCCCTCAACTTCTGGCAGTCACTGATCTTTTTACTGTCTTCATCGTTTTTCTTTTTCTAGAAATTCCTATAGTTGGAATCCTGCAGTATGTAGCCTTTTGAGACTGGCATCTTTCACTTAGTAATATACACTTAAGGTGCCCCCATGTCTTTTCATGGAATTCCTTTTTTTTTTTTTCCTTTTTTTTGTCTTTTTCCGTATCCGGCAATGGATCGCAACCCTCAGTGTTGCCCCCGTACCAGACCGGGACCGGCAATGGGATCGCAACCCTCGGTGTCGCTCCCACGCCTCGCTCAGCCAGTGAGCGGGAACCGGTCTGTATGTGGGATCCGAACCCTCGGCAGGAGCGCCACCACGCTCCCAAGCGGCGCACTATAGCAGTGCGCCACCGGGCCGGCCCCTCATGGAATTACTTTTTAACAGGCATTTGGGGACACCATTTATCTCTGACCTCACAAATGAATAGCTGTGGGGCTGCTTCTTATCTCCCAAAGATGAAGAGTAAATGTCTGTGGCTGGTGGTGATGATCACTGTTTCCACAATGCACTGGCAGGCTGATGCTAGCTGCTCTCCTTTGCCCAGGCCCTGCCCTCCATCAATGAAGAGTCTCATTTTCTGTCTTTCCATTCAATCTTGTTCCCTTGACAGAGAATGAGTTTAGGGTGGGTCAACTTCTAAACTTATGCACTGTTGCCATATGACCTCAGACCTTGCGCAATGAAGTCCTTTGGGATCTTCCCCACAGGCTGGACATACCAGCACTCTCTCCAAGTTCTTTGCAGTCATTTGCTTTCAGCATAAAGGGGCTACCTGTGAATGGGAGCCTGTAGGATTGTTAAACATGCTCTGTCTTGGAGAAAATAGCCTATTAGCAATGGGAAGACAAATCAATTCTCAGTGTAGACATTCAAGTTGTTAGTAAAATGGCCATGCGTTGTTACTGTTCTCCCTACGAGCTCACTGGCAGCATTTGATGCTGCAAACCAGTGTGTGAAAATGATGGCAAGCGCTTCTCTTGCCACTTATCTCTGCCAGGGAACCAGGGAGTGAATGAGAAGCTATGAGTTACGTCCGAATGTTTCCACATCACCTTCCATAACAGGGACAGCGAAACTCCAACTTCTTAAAGAGCCCTGGGAGCTATTGGCTGTGGCGAATAGGGGAGACAATTTATTAGTGTGATATATGTTTCTTAGTTTCAAATGATACATAAATTATCCCATGAGCCATGATACATATGGTTTAAAGAGAATTTTAAATGAAAGTAATTTTTTTTTTCTAGCAACACTAATTGCCTGGCAGCAGTAAATTACTCATCCCCGATGCCTGTGGGCTTTGGTCATTACTCTCTCCCTGAGGTTGAGCGGATTTCCCCCAAGAGGAATGTTTGCTCTGACAAAGTGGATTTACATCCTTACTTGTGAGCCTGCATGCTAGGTCTACAGAAGGGGGTATGATTGATGCCTTTCAGACCTGGCACCATGTGTTGTGCTGTCTGGTGTGTGTTATCTATGATGACCAGACAGTGAGTTGGGTTTTAGCTCTTGGTTTGCCTTTGGGGGAAAATCAGAGCACTGCTATCAATATTTAATATTCTTCAGCTGGGGGGTTTTAAACGTAGACTTAGCTAAGAAGCATGGAAGTCTCCTAGGTGACAAGTGAAGCCAGGAAGTGATAAGCACCATTAATTTTGGGAAATACTAGATAACTGCATGATGTGTAAAAGGCAAACGATGATGTTACTAAAGACCATTAATTCAACACATACTTGTTGATTTCCAATACAGTGCTAGGTACTAAGGCACAAGGAATGAATGACAAGATCCCTGCCCTCAACAAGTTTGGCCCTTAAATGAGAGAGACAACCACATAAAAAGCAAGGATAATACAAGGTCAGCCCAATACTGTATGAAAGCAGAATGGTTGGAGCTCCTGCTTCCCTTACCTGTCAGCTAAGACCTCCTGAGGAAACTAGACACAGCTAGAACGAGACTTGAAGAAGAATAGGTTGTATTTGACCGGATGGCCACGCCAAAGGGGGTTCTGGAAAAAAAGAAACAGAATAGCAAGGCTTGAACATCTGAGAGAGAACCTGGTCAGGTAGGAAGAATATGCTTTGGGGTAATCAGAATATAGGTTGTGAATTGAGGAAAATGATAGAAGATGAGACCACAGACATGACCAGAAGGCTGCAAGGAATGTGCATGCCATGGGAGGGCTTTAGATCTGGGAGCTCTGTGACAAGAAAAGGCAGAACTGTGGAGGTTGGAGGTAGGTGGAGAGAGGTAAGCAAAGAAATCAGTTACGAAGCTGATGAAATCATCCAGATTAGAGAGAGAGGGAGGGAGGGAAGGAGGGAGGGAGAGAGAGAGAGAGAGAGAGAAATGCTGTTACCCCGTAATTAAACACAGTAACAAACACCAAGAGAAATTTGCCTGAAAATTGTCTCTAAGGAATACGCCAGATTGCATATATATGTTTTATCTATCTGTATATATTTTTCTTTCCCAAAAGACTTTTCTGCTAAATACCCTGTCATTTTCTTAAGAGTTCATGCTTTTGAACATGTATTTGGAGGGGAGGGTCTACTTTCATAACTTCTATTATTGAGAAGTACATGTTAGGCTGAATGGGTTAAATACATATGTCTATCACATAGATATTTCTTCTTCCCACAATTTTAAGAAGCATATTCAACATTTCCTGTTTCTGCACCATCCCTCTCTACCCACCCTGACAATCACACACTCTGAAGTACTCTGACCTTGACCAGCTGCCGTTTTGCATCTACAAGACTGTAGGTGTGACCACTAACAAAGTCAGCCTGATGTGTATAGTCTGAAGCTTACAGACTGCACAGGGGCGTTATGAAGACTCCATCCCACCTCAGCTCCCTTCCGGTGACCGCCATCAAGATTTGGGAGTAGAAAAAAAAAAGGGGGGGGGGGAGGCCGGCCCGTGGCTCACTCGGGAGATAACACCAAGGCCACAGGTTCAGATCCCATATAGGGATGGCCGGTTGCTCACTGGCTGAGCGTGGTGCTGACAACACCAAGTCAAGGGTTAAGATCCCCTTACCGGTCATCTTTAAAAAAAAAAAAAAAGATTTGGAAGTGGGATTGCGAAGTTTAGAACTGAGTGTGGGAAAGGAGGGCATTGGGAGTAAATGCTGAGAGGAGCTTAGGCTTTAGCCTCTCTTAGGGGAGGGTGGTATATATGGGGGGTGTGGGGAGGTTGAGAGTTGGGGCTGGGGAGTTGATGATCGAGGGACTCAGAAAGGTTTGCTTTGTGCCTACCCTCATGACTGCCTTGCTTCGGAAGACGGCAGTGAATACAGTCATGTCAGAGGAATGTTCCTGGGCCAGAGTATCCTGAGACTACGGGGACAGGTCAGGGAGGGTGGTAAGGCCCCCACCTCACAAATGAAAAGATGAAGTTGTACAAAGCCTGAGTGCACGTGGTGCTGATGTGCCTCCACCCATGCCGACCCCTGCAGGGTCGGTCAGCAGTTGGTGCTGAGACCAGCCCCGATGCCTCCTTCCAACTTTGCCAGCCTCTGATGAGCACACGTAATGAGGATCAGAGGTGGTAAATTCCTAACACTTCCTAATGTGTAGAACATGTGGAGGGCAGGGGCAGGAAAAACACCACCAGGGGTTTCCTCAGCTCTCTAAGTAGGAAGTCAGGAGAACCAGGCTGGGCGTTGGAGGTGAGAGAGAATTCTCATGGGCCTGCAGTCTGACCACAGAGCAGGGAACCCATCTCCAACCCTGGGGAGGGGGCACACTGGGCAACTTGGCATGGACTGCTGGAGGTTAAGCTTTCTGCAGCATGCTTAGAGGGCCGACCCGTGGCCTTAAGGCAATCCACCCCAGCATAGAGACCCTGGATGACTATAAAGGGAAAGCATCATTATCCATAATTATTCCTGGACAATAGGACCATCAAGTCCCGGTCCGATCTCTGGGATTTTTCAATGAAAATCTATCATATGCCTCCAGATATGATAATATGATACTTTGAGAAGGATACCACAGTGCTTCTGCAGTGTCCTGCCAAAAATGCATGACCTGAATCTAGTCATGAGGAACATCAACAAATCCAGATTAAGGGACCATATGTAAATACATTTCAGCTTTAAGCCAGACTAACATGGATACTGCTTCCCATATTTTTTCTCTGGAAGGTCAAGTTATTGGAACAACTTTTAAGGAACCATAGTAACAGATGGAGGAAGGGGTGGGTGGATCAATGATGATTCTTCTAGATTTTTATCTCTCTCGCCTAAACAGTTCCACAGTCTATGTGGAAAAGATGAGCACACAGGGAAGAGACAACAGGCAGATAGGGAGGTTTGGAGGTGGGGGTGGCTCATAGGACAATGACATCACTTCACCCCCCATATGTTTCCCTAGGCCTAGGGAGACCCTGACCTTTAGCTCTTATGCAAAACACTCAAAGTTTTTGCATTTACATGATTGAGACAAAAGGGTTGACATTTACTCTTCTGCGTTAAAAATGAAGCAACAGGAGCTGGCTGGTTAGCTCAGTTGGTTAGAGCGTAGTTCTAACAACACCAAGGTCCAGGGTTCGCACCACTGTCCACGGTTCCACCAGCTGTAATGGCCAGCTGTCAAAAAAACAAAAAACAAAAATGAAGCAACAAAATGGATAAAACCCACTGGTATATATCTCTTCCCCACTGGCATTTTCAGAGAATGGTAATCCATTTTCACAGCGGGCAGCTTAGAAGGTAAATTATTGAGACGGAAATGGATACAAGCAAATGAGCCAATGTCATCAGCCGGTATCATCAGGAGTGTGTCTTAAAAAGATACTGTTCAGCACCTTACAGCCATGTAGCCAGATAAATTCCAGATGGATTAAAGACTTAAATGTGAAAAATTAAGCCTAGAAAAGAACTAGAAAAAAAACCCCAGATGAATGTTGGTTTGATCCTAGGCAATGAGAAGGGCTTTCTAAGTTTAAAGCTGCAAATAAACCATAAAAAAGAAGGGCCGGCCCGTGGCTCACTCGGGAGAGTGTGGTGCTGATAACACCAAGGCCCCGGGTTCAGATCCCTATATAGGGATGGCCGGTTCGCTCACTGGCTGAGTGTGGTGCTGACAACACCAAGTCAAGGGTTAAGATCCCCTTACCGGTCATCTTTTAAAATAACATTAAAAAAAAATCAAACCAGCCAGACACCACAAAAAGGAAAAAAAAAAAAAAAAAGAAATAGATTTTACAAACAAAAAAATTCAGAAAATTAAGAATGTAAATGAAATTTTAAAAGCACACTGAGGAAAAAAATGATTGTAGCATACATGACTGGCTTGTTATCCTTACTATATATAAAGAATCATTTCCAGGGCTGGCTGGTTAGCTCAGTTGGTTAGAGTTCAGGGTTGATTACACCAAGGTCAAGGGTCAGCATCCCCACACAAAAAAATAAAAATACATAATCATTTTTCCATATCCCTAGGTCCCCCAGGGCAGGACTGTGTTTTCTGTCTGTATTTAATGTGCCCAGCAAGGTTCTTGGTGAGTAGCAAATAATACATTTTTTAAAAGCTGTATTTGGTTGAATGCCTACTGTGGACATGTATTATTGCCACTCATCCTAGCAAACTTACAGGTTATACATCAGGATCTCCATTTTAACAAAGAGAAAACTGAACACAAAGCAGGGGACAGATCCTGGTTTCCAACCCAAAGCTTCTGACTTCAAGTCCTTCTCCCTTTCTCTCTTTCTACTGCCTGCCTTCTAAATAAATACTTATTGAATAGAATTGAATGGCAGAAAAAACATTTAGCCTACTTAATGAGAAATGTGACTTCTATTTTCAAACAACACTTTGTTAAAGCAACATTCCTTGAACTCAAACAATGCTGGAGCTAGTGGAAAATAATCTTTACTTTAGTGGGGAAATTGAAAGCCCCGTAGAAGTTCCCAGCTCTAACACTAAATTGCTTAGTGATTTAGACAAGTTGTTAAGCTCCTTTATGTCTCAGAATCCTTATGTGTAACACAGGGATAATAAAATTAAGAGTACAGAGAGGTTAAGTAATTTGTCCAAGGTAACCGCCAGAGTCAGGCCCAGGCAGCTCATCTTTAGAGTTGGACAGCTCACAAGGTTGATGTAATGTCTGGGAGATAAGGGATATTAGCAAACATTGAAAAGGATAAACTGGACACATTGGGTGAATGGAGATAAAACTTAAAGTAATAAGCCTGTATTTTGTGCAAGAAGTATGAAAATTAGAGTTTGATAGAGACTGCAGATGACTGGGTGTGTGCTTCTTGACCTAGTACTAACTTAAAGAATACTTTAATTTCTATAGCTTAAAATGTATTCTGGTAGACTGATTATCCCCTCCCTCCCACCCTCTTTACAGTATACCAGTGTGTCAGTACAATTAAAATCTTATCCAACTATCTTCTTAAAAAAAAAAAAGGATAATTTCATCCACTAGGGTGGAGTTTCTGGCATAAACAGCAGTAATGAATCACTAAATAGTTGTGATTGAAAAAAGATAGTCACCTCATAAAACCTGGGCTCAGCATCTCTTGTGTCTCACTGGCTAGAAGCCAGGAGAGTCAGTGTTAATAACGTGTTTTAATATCAATCGTATGCTTTTCATGCCTCGGGGCAGCATTTGGTCATTGATGAAGTCAGCGGTTGTACATGCATCTCAATTAATGTACCTTTACATTCTCTCTTTCTTTCTAATTTATATGATTTTTTTCCTGAACCATTTGACAGAAGGTTGTGTATGTTATGAAAGGGTCATAACATAAGTAGTATAAAGCAAAAAAGGGATGTTGAATACTTCAGATCGAGAATAATCTGATATAATCATAGTGCCATGGTCAAATTCAGAAACTTTAACATCGATCCATGCTGTTTATCAAATCTGCAGTCCATAATCCAATTTCATCAGTTGTCCCAATAATTCTCCTACAGCATCTTTTCCTCTCCAGTACAGGATCCAATCCAGGGTCACTACTGAGTTTAGTTGTCATACATCCTTAGTTTTGTTTAATCTGGAACAGTTCCTTAGCCTTTCTTTGTCTTTCATGACCCTGAGATTTTTGAAGAATACTGGTCATTCTTTTACATGTAGCCCCTTAATCTGGATTTGGTGATGTGTCCTCATGACTAGATTCAGGTTATGTGTTTTTGGCAGAAATACCACAGACCGACTGTGGTGTCCTTCTTAGGGGTATCATATCCAGAGGCACATGATAGTGGTCTGGTCCTCACTGGTGATATTTATTTTCATCACCCAGTGGAGGTGTTGGCCAGCTTCTCCATTGCTATGGAGATCACAGAAACGCACCACTCAGATTTCCTGTTGTGAGGAGCACAGCTGATGGGTTGCCGCAGGTGCTGAACTTAGAATCCGCCTGTGTGGGACCGTGCTTCACACAGACTTCTCCCGGCCAATGACTTATTAGTATCTGTATTAGTCTGTTTCTGTTGCTTATAACAAAATATCTGGAACTGGGTAATTTGTAAGAAAATGAAATTTCTTGCTCACAGTTTTGGAGGCTGGGAAGTCCAAAGCCCAGGGAACACATCTGGTGAGGGTCGTATTTGGTGGTGGCTTTATAGCAACACAGACATCTCACATGGCAAAAATGGCAGAGCAGAGAGAGCTAACCTCAGTTGGCTTCTTTTAAAGCCACCAGAACCATGCCCATGACCACAATTAATCTATCAACTTATTACTCAGTGAATGGATCAATCAATTCACTAGGGCATAGTCCTCACAATCCAATCTCCTCTTTAAGGCCCTGCCTTTCAATTACCATAATAGGATCTCCCACCCTCCCAACAGTCACAGTGGGGATTAAGTTTCTAATACATAAAACTTGGGAGACACAACTCAATCCTCATCAGTATTGCAGTTAGTGCCTTTTATTTTGTTTTTTTGTTGTTTTTGAAGACTCATGTTATCCCATCTCAAGAATTCAGGGTTATGTAGATAAGATTAATGGACAAAACCATAGCAAGGCATGGCAAGATATTTCAGTCATGCTTGCAAGAGTTACAAAACCCATTGCTAATAGAAAGCATTTCATCACACTCAGTGCTGAAACTAGTTTTCCTTTTCTTTGGCTGTACATGTAACTCTAGTTGTGCACATGTACACTGATAGAAAAGCAAATGGTGGGTGCTGGCTGGTTAGCTCAGTTGGTTAGAGTTCAGCCTTAGAACACCAACGTCATGGGTTTGAATCCCCATTCAGGCCAGCCACAAAAAACAGGAAAAGTGAGTGGTGAGAACTGTTTTATTGGGCCATGATTTGCTTTTATTTGTGTAAGTATAAAATAACTGTAGTTTTACTGTTAAAGGTTAGACAAAGCGCATAATAACGAATCATTGAGATTTTACAGGCATGTTCAAGAAACGGTGAGTAAAACTTTTTAATACTAATAGTTCATCATAATAGCACGGATTCATAACAATAATATCTTATGTTTATACGGTACTAAATTGTCTGCAAAGGGCTTTCGCATATATTATTTAGTTTTATCTTCACAATAACACTGTGCTAGGTAGAGTATTATTATCCCTATTTTACACAAGGGAAATTATATTCTTTCACAAATAGAAAAATTAAAGAAAGTTAATTGAAATGACCATGGATCTTAAGAAATGTGTATGAAACCTGGCATAAGAGGCCCTCCATTTCTGGAACTACCTACTGTTATGCCTGGAAATTTTCATTTTTTATATTTAATATTTAATATAATTGCTTATACACTAGAGTTGGTGTTCCCAACCTGCAGAGAACCCTCACTTAAATCTGTGATTCCTTTTGCTGCTCTTTGCAATCAGGGTTTAATAAATAAAATAACCCAAGTACTGAACATGAATCCTTTTCCTTTGACATTGCTGACAATTTTAAGCAGGTTTACACCATTTAAATTGCCATGGTATTAATTAAAAAGGAGAGAGAAAAGAAGCAAACTTAGTAATTTTAGAACTAATTTATTTGGGAAGAGACAAAGGAAGGTGTTATTATTTTATTTTTCTAGTAAGAATACTTCTCTAAAGTTTGGAATGGAAGTTTCGAGAAAATGGTTTTATAGACAAAACCTTGCCTTTTAGCAAAGTAACTGCTGGCAGAACTATTCCTTCCTTGGGCCAGCCCGTGGCTCACTCGGTAGAGTGCGGTGCTGATAACACCAAGGCCATGGGTTCGGATCCCATATAGGAATGGCCGGTTTGCTCACTGTGTGGTGCTGACAACACAACCAAGAACTATTCCTTCCGTATACGTGGTAATTCTCTTTATCTCAAGTAATGCTTTTTTGCCTTAAAGTATCTTTTGTTTGATAATCATAGAATTGCACAGGAGTGCTGACAACACAACCAAGAACTATTCCTTCCGTATACGTGGTAATTCTCTTTTCTCAAGTAATGCTTTTTTGCCTTAAAGTATCTTTTGTTTGATAATCATAGAATTGCACAGGCTTTCTTTTGGTTAGTACTTCTTTAGTATATATTTTTTATCGTTATGATTTAAATATATCTCATTCAAATAGTTTGTAGCTGGATTTGTTGTTTCAATTGCAATATCTCAGTTTGAACCCAGTAGTTTATTTTGTTTACATTTGTTGAGCTTACTGATATATTTAGACTTATTTCTATTATCCTAATTTGTGTTGTCCATAAATCATACTTTTTTCCCTTGTTTCTCACCCACCCCCTTTCCTTCTATTGGAAAGAGATGAGTTTTTCTTTATTCCCTTCAATTTCTTTTCTTTTTCTTAACATTATCCTGTCCATTCCCTTCTATTTCTTTTCTTTTAGTATTTATTATTAATCTCTTTCAACTTTTTACCTGACTTAGAAAAACCCAAAGTTAATCAAAATTCCTATGCTACTCTTCAATAATATAAGAACCTTGGACTTTTTTTTTGCCTCAGGCCACCGCCCTTCTCCATTTACTCTCTCTTCCATGTTTTTCTCATCTAGCATTTTGGTTTCTTTTTCCATCTTCTTTCCCCCATTAGTTGTTATTGTTACTTATTTTCTGGTACAGACAATGTCTATTCCAATTTACTGATGTCTTTATCATTTACCATGGAAAAATGCTTGTTGCAGATCACTTCTTTCTGGGTTCAGTTTCCTCTTTCTTTAGTAGCTCTTTTTTTTTAAAGATGACCGGTAAGGAGATCTCAACCCCTTGGTGTTGTCAGCACCACGCTCAGCCAGCGAGCCAACTGGCCATCCCTATATGGGATCCGAACCCGTGGCCTTGGTGTTATCAGCACCGCACTCTCCCGAGTGAGCCACAGGCCGGCCCCTCTTTAGTAGCTCTTTTATTGAGTCTCAGTTTTTATCTGAAAAGTCTTTATTTAACCCCCAGTTTGCAATAATTCTTTAGCTAGAAATTAAATTCTATGTTGCCCAATATTTTTCTTCAACATTTTGCTAGTGATATTCCGTTTTCTACTGGCCTCTAATGTTGTTGAGGAGTCTATTATCGGTCTTTTCTCACTGGTTGCTTTTAAAGTTTATTTATCTTTAATATTTCAGTGTGTGTGTGTGTGTGTGTGTGTGTGCGCGCGCGCGCACATGCTCATGTGTGTTAAACTTAATAGTTTGAGGTAGTTGTTCTTGAATCTGAAAATTTGTGTGTGCGCGCGCGCACATGCTCATGTGTGTTAAACTTAATAGTTTGAGGTAGTTGTTCTTGAATCTGAAAATTTGTCTTTCTTCAATTCTGAAAAATACTAAGTCATTAGGTTTTGAAAAATATTTTTTTTCTGCCTGTTCTCTCATACTCTTTTCTGAAACTCATTAGCTCGCTTGGTTAGAGTTTTGTGCTGATAACACCAAGGTCAAGGGTTCGGATCCCTTTACTGGCCAACCACTAAACCCCCAAAATAAAAAATAAAAACCTGTTGGACCTTCTCATTCTCTTTTCCATATCTCTTAATCTCTCTTTCATATTCTTTATCCACTTTTCTCTTTCTCCTACAGTCTAATGAATGTCTTTAGATATATCTTTGAGTTTATTAACTTCCTCTTTAGCTGTTTTTAAACTTTTAAGTGGTTCATTGAGTATCTTCTTATTTCAATAACTCAATTTTTTTTTATTTCTAGAATTTTTTTGGTTCTCTCTATTTAAAAAAAAAGAAGAAGATGGCCGGTAAGGGGATCTTAACTCTTGACTTGGTGTTGTCAGCACCAGGCTCTCCTAAGTGAGCAAACCGCCCATCCCTATACAGGGATCCAAACCCGTGGCCTTGGTGTTATCAGCACCACACTCTCCCAGGTGAGCCACGGGATGGGCCCTTGGTTCTCTTTTCATATTGACCTCTTTTCTCTTTAAAGTGTCTTTCTGTATTTTGAATTTCTTGAACAAGCTAGACTCAGTAACACGTGAACAGAAGATAAATTTAATCTTTCCCAAATTGCCTGTTTAAACCTGATATAGAATCTGGACTTTTGCATGAAATCTTGGACAGGTCTCATAAATATTCTAGCTATTATTAGATAATTAGCATCTTGCGACTATATTTATTTATTTACTTATTTGGTGGTGGTCGGCTGGTAAGAGGATCTGAACTCTTGACCTTGGTGTTACTAGCACCAGCTCTAACCAAGCGAGCTAACCAGCCAGCCCTGTGAATATGTTTAGACAAAAGAACAGTCTTATTTCAGTAACTATATACCTGGTATAACAATTAAGTTTCTGAATTTCATTCAATTTTAAAACTTTGCTCCTTCCAAGGCTTGAAATTTTCCAGCTAGGAAACTTGAAGTGGGAGAGGGGAGTCGGCTTGTCTTTGGTTTTGTTTTCTCCGGCTGTGCTCCTCTACTTGGATGCCTTAGTGTCTAGCCTGTCAAGGGGCTAGCCCAGGAGGTTAGGGGAATAGAGGAAAGGGCACATTCTCTAAGGCTGGTACTATCTTGATCTGGCTTTGGGACCCTTTGGATAGCAAAGATTCAATTGCTATCTTTTCTCTTGCAGGATGTTTTCTGGGTTTCTCAGAGATAACACTCCCTACCCTCTGCCCACCAGTAGGAAACTACAGCTGCAATTCCCATGAGTCAGCAACACCTACTTACTTCTCCAGTCTTGACCCTGGGCCTCTTCTAGTGTCCCCCATGGATTACATTACTCTCATGGAGGATTCTGCAGCCGAGTCCCCTTCAAACCAGCCTCAGACTGATGGCACACTGTGTAGATCTTGTTTGGTTCCATGGAAACACTAACAACCTCTGTGCTGCCACAGGTGAAAGTACAGGGTGCCGCCCAGGTGGCCTTCTTCCCCTCTTTGCTATCTTAGGGTAACTTAGGCACAACTCCTCATTCCAGTCCTTACACTCACCCCAACTCGAGGACAGTGCCTCTCAAACGTTAAGGCACATACCAGTCACCTGGGGAATAGTGTTAAAATGCAGATTTTGATTCAGCAAGTCTGAGTTGGGAACTGAGATCTTGCATTTCTAACAAGGTTAAGGCACATACCAGTCACCTGGGGAATAGTGTTAAAATGCAGATTTTGGGCCGGCCTGGTGGCGCACTGGATAGTGCGCCGCTTGGGAAGCGCGGCGGCGCTCCGCCAGCAGATGGTGACTCTGCTGCAGGTCCATGAACCACACTTTGAGAAGCAAGGCTCTAGGGCATGCGTGTTAGATTCGTTAAATGGCGTTCTCATTTGCTTGAAATCTGGGGGAAGCATCCTTCTCTTTTACCTGGGGTGGGGGAGATAAAACATGTGAGTATTTCAGTAAAATTTTCCAAAGAAATCTCCTTGCTTGACCTTTTCTGCTTGCACCCTTTTAGTCTAGATGAGGCAGGTTGCCAGTGCCGGAAAGAAACAGTTTTGCAGTCACTTATCCCGTTTGCATAAGCGGAGTCTAGCAAGTCACCTTAGAATACGAGGTCCTGGTACCTATTTTACTGTAGCCCTTTGGGACTTCAGCCAGATCTGAAAAGGAGAGAAAACCATTAAAACTACTTATTAGAATCATTTTATTTTTTCATTAACTTAAAGTTTTATTATGGAAATGAAAAAATATACCACAAAGTAGAGAGAATCATAATAAATGCTGATTTTTCTGTGTGCAGATCAATGATTTTTGAAAAATCATGATATAGAACATTTTCATCACCCCCCAGAAGTTATCTTATGCCCCTTTCCAGTGAATCTCTGACACTCTGATTTCTACCACCATACCTTAGTTTTGTTTGTTCTAGAACTTCATATGAATGGAAGCATGCGCTATGCACTCTTTTATTCCTGGCTTCTTGTGTTCTTAATGCTGTATCAGTCATTCATTACTTTTTGTTAAATTGAGTAGTATTCTATTGTGTAAGATATACAGTAATTCATTTATCCACTCACCTGTTGATGAACGTTTGTGTTGTTTCCAGTTTTTAGCTATTACAAAGAAAGCTGCTGTGAATACTGCTGCACAAGTCTTTTTGTTACATGTGTTTTCATTGCTTTCAAGTAAATAACTGCAAGTGGAATAACTGAATCATAGGGTAGGTATATGTTTAAATTTATAAGAAACTGCCAAATAGGTTTTCAAAATGATTGTACCATTTTATACTCCCCTTGGCAATGTATGGGACTCTCAGTTGGTTAACTTTTTGCCAATATTTGATATTCTTAGTCTTCAATTTTAGTCATTATAGTATGTGTGAAGTGGTTCCTCATGGAAGTTTTAATTTTTGTTTCCCTGATGACTTTTGATTATCTTTTCATGTGCTTATTAGCCATTCACTTATACTCTTTTGTGAAGTGTCTGTTTAAGTATTTTGCCCATTTTTAAATTGAATCATCTTTTTATTGATTTGTAGATCTTTGTATATTCCTGATACAACTCCTTTGTCAAACACATGTAGAATGAATATTTTTTTCCCAGTCTGTAGATTGCATTTTCATTTTCTTAATGGTATGTTTTGAAGAGCAGAAGTTTATAATTTTGAAGACCAGTTTATTGTTTTTGTTAATGTTCTTTGTTTCTAGTCTAATAAATTTTTGCATATCTCATTATAGTCTCCTACATTTTCTTCTAAAAGCTTTATAATTTTAGCTTTTATGCTTAGGTCTGACGCATCTCAAAGTAATTTTTGGTGTGAGGGCAAGGTGGAGGTTCATTTTTTTATCCACATGAATATGTAGTTGTTCTGATACCATTTGTTGAAAGACTATGCTTTCTCTATTGAATTACCTTGGCTCCTTTGTTGAAAGTCAATTGATCATGTATGTGGAGGCCTGTTTCTGGACTCTGTTCTATCCCATTGATCTACTTATCTAGCCCTGCATCAATATCACACTGTGTTGATTACTGTAATATTGTTGCCTTGAAATAAAGTAGTATATGCTGTCCAACCTTGATCTTTTTAAAAAAAATTTTTTTGACCATTTTAGGTCCTTTGCTTTTTCATATAAACTTAGAATCAGTTTGTCAGTATCTACAAAAAGGCCTGGTGGGATTGTGATTAGATAGCATTGATTCTAGAAATTGAACTGTGGAGAATTAAAATCTTAATGATCCATCCACATGGTATAGCTTTCCATTTATTTCCAATCTGGATGGCTTTGTATTTTGTTTAATTGCCGTTCAGCAAAGCTAGAATTTCCTGTAAATGTTGAATAGAAGTAGTGAAAATGAACAACCTTGCTTTGTTCCCAATCATAGGCGTAAAGTGTTCAATATTTTGCCATTAAGTATGATGTTAGCAGTAGGTTTTTCATAGATGCCCTTTATCAGATTGAGGACGTATTCTTCTATTTCTAATTTGATAAGTTTTTTTAAAAAAATCATAAATGGGTGTTAACTTTTGTCAAGCACATTTTTTGCATGAATTGAAATGATCGTATAATTTTTCTTCTTATTCTGTTAATGAATTACTTTGATTTTTCAAATGTTGAATCAACCCTGCATTCATGAGATAAATCTCATTTAGTCATATTATATTTTCTGTATATGTTGCTAGATTTTATTTGCTAATTTTTTCTTGACTGTCTCTTTTATATGTTCAAAAATTATATTGGTCTGTAATTTTCCTTTCTTGTGACCTTCCTGTCAGGTTTTTCTATTAAAGTTATGTGGGCCTCATAAAATAGATAGAGAAGTTTTTGTTCCTCCTCTATTTTCTCAAAAAGTTTCTGTAAGATGAATATTATTTCCTCCTTAAATATTTGATAGACTTGGGGGCCGGCCTGTGGCTCACTCGGGAGAGTGTGGTGCTGATAACACCAAGGCCATGGGTTCGGATCCCATATAGGGATGGCCGGTTTGCTCACTGGGTGAGCGTGGTGCTGACAACACCAAGTCAAGGGTTACGATCCCCTTACCAGTCATCTTTGAAAAAAAAAAAAAATATTTGATAGACTTCACCAGTGAAGGCATCTGGACCTGAAGTTTTGTTCATGACCTTTTGTGACTGGTAAGAGGATCGTAACCCTTGGCTAGGTGTCGCCCGCACCACGCTCAGCCAGTGAGCGCACCGGCCATTCCTATATAGGATCCGAACCCTCGGCCTCGGTGCTCCTAGCGCCGCACTCTCCTGAGTGAGCCACAGGGTCGGCCCCATGAAAAGGTTTTTAATGACATTCAATTTCTTTGATTGGCACATTACTAGTCAGACATCCTATTGCATTTTCTGTCAGTTTTGGTAAGGCATATTTTTAAAGGAATTTGTCCTTTCCATTTAGTTGGCAAGTTTATTAGCATAAAGTTATTCTAAGATTTTTAAATTATTTTTTGATGTGTGTAGGATCAGCAGTGATGTCCCTATTTCATTCTTTTTAAAAATTTTTTTATTTTTGCTGGCCAGTACAGGGATAGAAGCCTGGACCTCCATGTTATCAGCACCAAGTTCTAACCAACTGAGCTAACTAGCCAGCCTCCTCTTTCATTTTATTTTTTAAAATTTAATCAATTAGTTAATTATTATTATTTTTTATATTCTAAGATGTCGTAGGGCGATTGGGGGGGGAAGGGGTTGTGAGAGGGGGATAGGGTGGGAGGAGAAGGAAGGAAAGAGGGGAGCATGGTTGAGGCCTGTGGCACCCCCCTCATTCCAGCAGGGGAGTCCGGGGCTTCTGGCAGTGGCTCAGTCATGGCTGGGCTGGATGTGGACACTGGGGGGCCATGGCTGAGGCCCTCAGACTCCCACCCCAGCTCAGGAGCCTGGGGTACTTCCAGCAGTGGGCTGATGGTCATCACTGGGCTGGACGTGGATGTTGGGGGGGGGGGTGGCTGAGGCCCTCAGCCCCCTCCATCCTGGCTGTGGAGCTTAGGGGGCTTCCCGCTGTGGCTTGGTCATCACTGGGCTGGATGCATATGTTGGGGAGGCGTGGCTGAGGTCTTCAGCCCTCCCCAAACCCCAGCATGAGAGCCAGGGGTGGGGGGCCCTTCTGGTCCTTCTAGGTTTCATAGGTGTTCTTTTGTGATGTTATACCTTTACGGTTAATATCAGAACTTTGTCTTTGATCTGTGGGTATTTTGGTTTTTTTTCAATTCTGTGTTGGATTAATTGCTATTCTTACCACTTAAACTCTGTATTGGAACTAATTTGTTGTCCTTTGCTTACATCTAAAATGGGAGAACTTCCTGTGGGAACCAGCACTCGAGCCCTGTGGTTGAGCTAAATTGCTGCTTTGCTGCTGATTCTCTGGGGAAGACTTTTTGTGCAGCTCAGGTTTTAATTGTTGACCTTGTAAGCACTCCTGGGTCTTGTGAGATCCAATACACCTGGGTTGTGTGGAAACTCTGGTCTGGGCCTGAGTCTTTTCAGCAAACTGCACCGCCTGCAGTTCCATGTTCCTCACCAGTCTCCACTGAGTGGACCTGTGCTGATGGAGGGCAGATCAGCTGTCCATGCTGTACCAAATATTCCCCCAATGGGCCTGTCTCCCCCACCCCCCATGCTCCAAACGTTTCCCATGAGATGGGCCATGCACCTCACCTGCCTCTGAGTGGTTCCTTTTTTCCATCTTCTGTGGCTCCTCACTGCTATGTGGGTCCATGGGAACCCTGTTAATGGTCTTGCTGGCCTGGTGACCACCAAGGCCCTCTTCTCCCCTGCAGCCTCCAAGCAATTTCATATGAATGGCACAGCTTTTGTCAGTTCTTGCTCCATGTGCTCACCAGCTCCAGCCTCGAAGTGGCCGGGGCTCGAAATGGCCGGGGCGGATCCTTTTTATTCCTCATCATGGCTTCTCCCACCTTCATGCACTCCGTAGGTCTCTCCTCCTCTTCCCCTGAGCTCTAGCAGCCCCAGCCTAGCTGTCGTTACTTTTTAATAGTTGTAAATTAGTTGATTGTGGGACAGGTTGATGCTGGGGACTGTCTATTCTGCCATCTTGGTCAGAACTCCCCCCTTTTATTCTTGACAGTGGCAGTTTGTAGGTATTTTCTTCCTTATCTTGACTATGGATTTATCAGTTTTATTAATCTTTTCAGTAGACCCTGGCTTTTGGTTTCCTTGATTTTCGTTACTGTCTTATCTACTATGGGTTTATCAGTTTTATTAATCTTTTCAGTAGACCCTGGCTTTTGGTTTCCTTGATTTTCGTTACTGTCTTTTATTTCATTGCTTTCCATTTTATTTATTTATTTATTTTTAAAGATCCCAACTGGAATATTCTGAGAGATCCAATCAAGATGGCAGAATAGACAGTCCCCAGTGTCTCTCCCACAAATCAAGCAACTTACAACTATAAAAATGTAACATCAGCCAAGCCGGGGCCGCTGGAGCTCAGGAAAAGAGGAGGAGAGACCTATGGAGTTCATGATGGTGGGAGAAACTACGATGAGAGAAAGAAAAAGCTGCTCTGAGCATTTCGGGCCCCGGCTGCTTTAAGGCTCAAGCTGCTAAGCACATGTAACAGGAGCGGGCAGGAGCCGCAGCTGTGCCCTTCAGATGGAGTTACTTGGAGGCAGCAGGAGAGAAGAGGGCCTTAGTGGCCCCAGGACAGCAAGACCACCAATAGGGTTCATGTGGACCCACACAGGAGCAAGGAGCCAGAACAGCTGAAAAAGGGAGCCATTCAGAGGCCAGTGAGTCATTGCAAGGGACCAGCGCAGGGCCCATCCCGTGGGAAGTGTTTGCAGCATGGGCGGTGGGGGAGATGTGCCCACCAGGGGAACACCGGGACACAGCAAGGACAGCTGATCTGCCCCCCAATCAGCACAGGACCACTCAGAGGAGACTGGTTGGGAATGCAGAATTGCATGGGGTGTAGTTTGATGAAAAAACTCAGGTCCAGATCAGAGATTCTACAGAACACAGATCCACTGGATCTCTGGAGAGCTGGAAGTACCTACAAGGTCAACCATTAAACCCTGAGCTGCACAAAAAGCCTTCCCTAGGGAAACAGCAGCAAAGCAGCAATTTAGCTCAACCACATAGCTCAAGTACTGGTTCCCACAGGAAGTTCCCCTGTGTTAGAAGCAAACAACAAAAAATTAGTTCTGGCCCAGGCACACCATCAGCACCTTGGGGTCTGCCTGGGAACTGGAGGCTTGGATCTGGGGACCAGACCCCACTCCCACTTCCAGGCATACTGCCAGTGCCTTGGGGCCTGCCTGGGAACTGGAGGCTTGGATCCAGGGACCAGACACCACTCCCACATCCAGGCATACTGCCAGTGCCTTGGGGCCAGCCTGGGAACTGGAGGCTTGGATCCAGGGACCAG
>NW_007729168.1:111428-118684 GCF_000696425.1 Galeopterus variegatus
AGATGTGCGCACCAGGGGAACACCGGGACACAGCAAGGACAGCTGATCTGCCCCCCAAACAGCACAGGACCACTCAGAGGAGACTGGTTGGGCATGGGGTGTAATTTGATGAAAAAACTCAGGTCCAGATCAGAGATTCTACAAAACACAGATCCACCAGGTCTCTGGAGAGCCAGAAGTACCTATAAGGTTAACCATTAAACCCTGAGCTGCACAAAAAGCCTTCCCTAGGGAAACAGCAGCAAAGCAGCAATTTAGCTCAACCACATAGCTCAAGTACTGGTTCCCACAGGAAGTTCCCCTGTGTTAGAAGCAAACAACAAAAAATTAGTTCTGGCCCAGGCACACCATCAGCACCTTGGGGTCTGCCTGGGAACTGGAGGCTTGGATCTGGGGACCAGACCCCACTCCCACTTCCAGGCAAACTGCACCATTGCCTCAGGGCCAGCCTGGGGACCTGAAGCATGGAGAAGGGGACTGGATCCCCTTCCCACAACCAGGTACACCACACCAGAGCTTCAGGGCCTGCCCAAGGACTCAAGGAATGGAGAAGGAGACCGGACCTCTCTCCCACAACCAGGCACAACATGCCAGCACCTTGAAGCCCACCCAGGGACCCGGGGCAAGGAGAAGGGGAATGGTCCTCTCTCCCACAATCAGGCATACTGCACCAGTGCTTCAGGGCCTGCCTGAGGACTCAAGGAATGGAGAAGGGGACTAGACCTTTCTCCCACAACCAGGCACACCAAGCCAGCACCTTGGGGCCCGCCCACGGTCCTGGGGCATGGAGAAGGGGACCAGATCACCCTCCCACAACCAGGCACACCATGCCAGAGCTTCAGGGCCCACCCGGGGACATGAGGCATGGAGAAGGGGACTGGACCTCTCTCCCACAACCAGGCACAGTGAGCCAGCACCTTGGAGCCCACCCAGGGACCCGGGATATGGAGTCAGGGACCGGGCCACCCTCCCACAACCAGGCACACTGAGCCAGCGCCTTAGGGCCCACCCAGGGACCCGGGGTATGGAGTCAGGGACTGGGCCACCCTCCCACAACCAGGCACAACATGCCAGCACCTTGGAGCCCACCCAGGGACCCGCAGCATGGAGCCAAGAACCAGACCCTCCTCCTACAACAAGGCACACCACACCAGTACCTCGGGGCCCACCCAGGGACCCGCAGCATGGAGCCAAGAACCAGACCCTCCTCCTACAACAAGGCACACCACACCAGTACCTCGGGGCCCACCCAGGGACCTGGGAGATGGAGAAGGGGACTGGACCCCTCTCTCACAACCAGGCACATGGTGCCACATCTTGGGGCCTGCCCAGGGACCAGAGGCATTGAGGACCAAACATACCCCACAACCAGGCATACCGCCAGTGCCTAGGAACACACCAAAAACAGCACCTCCACGTGGGTGACCCACGCCAGCCACCACAGTAACCATGACTGCTGCAAAAGTGGCTGGACATCACAGCCACCACACAGATGGTCTGCCAACCACTGGAGTGCATTCACACAAGACGTGTCACCAGCAGAGACAAAGAAAAGAAGAGGATGTCTCTTTCCACAAAACCCGTTTCAGAGTGACAGAAGAAGCATCTGCTCTATGGTAATATTGGGGGACCTGATCACATCTCTCAGCATTGGACAGATCATCTAGGCAACAAGTTAACAGAGTAACCATTATTCTTTCAGAAGGAGAGAAGAAATCTGGGCAATTAGAGGGGAGGGGGGAGGGAGGGAATGGGGGAAGGGGAGAGGTTGGACAAGGGGCATGAAGAATAATTACAATTTGTAACAATATATATATGCTAGTAATATTGATTTAATCAACATATCTCAATGTTCAACCCCCAAAATATGTACAATTGATTTTGATTCAATAAATAAAATAAATTTAAAAAATAAAAATAAATAAAATAAAAATAAAGATCCCAACTGGCTTTATTGCAATTCTAGAATCGGGCAACACCTCATTTCATAAGATAGAACAAGTGTTCAAGCAGAGGAGGTTTGTTTTATAGACAGAAAAGGCTGAAGAAGCAGAAACAAAGGACAAAAAGTGATTGGTTATTTCAAAGTTACTTTCCTTGTAAGGTGAGGACAGGAAGACAGAATAGAAAAATAAAATAAGTGATTATTGAACATCAGGTTACTTTAGGCTATCCTTTTTGTATAACAATTAAAGCAGAGAGAACTTTATTTTCATGTCTATTGAAGATTTAAGCTGGCCTGTTTGAGAAATTGGCTGTTATCTCTTCCTCCTGATGTATCAGGTCAGAGCACAATCTAAGTGACCTGGAACTTAGTAGGGGTGACTCCGTTTTGATTTTTTTTTTTCTGGTCTTCTGAGGCCTAGTTCAGACTTAGTCCAAATTAATTACCTCCTATAATTTTATTTAACAATTTCCCCCTTTGGTCAGGCTCTCACCTCGCTGACAGTGTGACCAAAACTAAGGGTATCAGCACTACTCTCAGGTACCGTCATTCTAGGTTCCGGGTCTCAGCATGCCATTCATAGGTTAAGATGTCCTCATTATCATTCCATTCTTCCTTCTAAATACTGCTTTGACTGCAGCCCATAAATTTTGATATGTGCCCTTGAAAACATATGTATTTTGTAGTTGATGAATATAAAGTTTTGCAAATGCTAATTAGGTCAAGTTGGTTAATAGTGTCTCAAATCTTCTATAACTTTATTTTTTGTCTGCTCTGTCAAAGAACAAAATTACAACAAATTCAGTTAAAGATCTCAGTTGGCTTTATTGAGATTCCAGCACTGGGCAACACATTATTCCGTAAAATAGAATGTGTTCCAATGAGTGGATTAGAGGAGGTTGATTTTATAGACAGAAAAAGGCTGAAGAAAGCAAAAACAAAGAACAAAAAGTGGATCGATTATTTCTTTTTTTTTTTTTTTAAAAAAAGATGACCGGTAAGGGGATCTTAACCCTTGACTTGGTGATGTCAGCACCACACTCAGCCAGTGAGCTAACTGTTCATCCCTATATGGGATCCGAACCCGGGGCCTTGGTGTTATCAGCACCACACTCTCCCGAGTGAGCCACGGGCCGGCCCTGGATTGATTATTTCAAAGTTAGTTTCCTTGTAAGATGAGGACAGGAAGAGAGAACAACAGAAAACCGACTAGTAAACATCAGGTTACTTCAGGCTATTTCTTTTGTGTAAGGATTAAAGCAGAGGGAGTTTCACTATCATATCTATTGAAGATTTAAACTGGCCTGTTTGAGAAATGCTATTATGTCTTTCTCCTGACTTCTTGGAAGGTCAGACCACAAACTCAGTGACCTGGAACTTAGTAGGGGTGACTCCATCTTCATCTTTAGCTGGGGCCTAATGCGGGAACTTAGTCCAAAACAATGGCCTCCTATAATTTTTATTTAACAATTCTCCACTTTTGGTCAGACTCTCACCTAGATCAGGCTCTCAGGTACCGTCATTCTAGGTTCCTGGTCTCAGCATGCCATTCATAGGTTAAGGTGTCCTCATTATCAAGCATTTCTTTGAGTTTTGGTTGTTCTAGACATTTGACCAATTGACAAGAGACCATTTGACATTTGATGGCTGGCTACACAAAAATGTTTGAGAGAATACAGCGCACCAGGGAGGTTACTATTATCACTGTCCAGAGGATAATAACAAGAGTTTTGATCATGCTCCTTAGCCAGGGTTCCCATGAACTGAACCAACAAAAATTGAACAGGCAGGTGAAAAGTCTACTCATTTTAACCTCATTGCTGGTTCATTACTAAGTAAACTGTTTATAAATCTTTTTTGTAACTGAGTCTCTATAATACCTGATGTATTTATCAAGTACAGCAAGAAGTGTGAGCAACTGCACAGACTCCTCCCCACTCAGCTAGTAGGCAATCTAGTAAGCATCCCATGACTGGGTCAAAGCAGGGAATCACAATTTTCAAGTTACAAAACCTGCTGATTTTGAAATTTTTTTTTTTTGACCAGTAAGGGGATTGCAATCCCTGGCAAGGTGTGGTCTGCACCACGCTCAGCCAGTGAGTGCACCGGCCATCCCTATATAGGATACCACGCTCAGCCAGTGAGTGCACCGGACATCCCTATACAGGATCCGAACCCATGGCCTCGGCACTACCAGCGCCGCACTCACCCGAGTGAGCCACGGGGCCGGCCCTGATTTTGAAATTTTAATGATAGCATCCTGCCCAGTGAAAGAGAAGGGCATAAGAAAGGAAAAATGAAGAGGGGTAAGAGTCTCATTATGATAAGAAATCTTGTTCCAATGATCTTGGGCAAAAACAGCTGTTTACAACATGAAGTCGGCAACTTCTCATTCTGGTTCACAGTTTGAATGTCTCTGGTTATGGCATCGGGCGTAAGATTGTCCTTTGAAATCTACATCAAGTTGTTCAGCTTCAGCTTATAGGTCTTCAGGAACAGAATGGTTCTTGTTCTTAGAGAGTTGTAGCCAGATATTAGAGAAAACTAGAAGAGTTCAGAATTCAGCCCAGTCTACAATAAAACAATAAAACTCAAAAATGGTAAACAGGGCTAAAATCTAATAACAGGTTTACTATAGTTTCCTTTGGAAACAAAATTTTCTTTGCAGTCACTTTCATGTTGAGCTCTTTTACCTGCCCATAATCCTGCCAACTGGGCCAATTGTCAAGCTAAGGCTGGGTCTGGAGCTCACAGACCCCACAAGCCCATTCACAGACTCAGTCACAAACCTTTCACATGCCAGTCTGGGTCACCAGACCCCTCACATGCCAGGCTGGGTCACCAGACCCCTCACATGCAGGCTTATGAGCTAGGTAACCGGCAAACAGTTCCTTGGAAGCCGTAATTTCAAGAGCATGGACACACAGAATGGATGCCGGAGGCAGATGCCAGCCAAGCCAAAGCACTGTGCGGGCACACTAACTCCACCCACACACAACTTATTTACAAAGAATGTGCCACACAACCTCCAACTGGGCAGGCGAGGGGGCCTGATTAAATTATTCTATTTTCCCAACACTATACTTCTATCAAAGATAATAATGGTTATTTACACAAATATAGCAGGAATAACCACATAGGCTCCTTGTAAACTTGTTTTGCTAGAAATTTTGACAAGGGATATCAGATTAGACTTTTAAAAATCTCAGTGTTAGGAAGCCAAACCATGGCAGAATTTCCCTGCTGTATCTCTCTTTAAGTTCCTGGGCCTGGCAGGAAGTGACAACTTTTTACTCACTCACTGTAAGGGTCAGAACCCTTGAAGCTCAGCATTCTATGCACATTTTCAAATGTAGCACTTTATTCAAAGCCTCACTGATACAGCCAATGTTTCCAATTGCATCCTGTTAAAGAGAACATATTCTTATTAAACTTATGTAAATAAACACATTGCCTTAAAAATAAGAATACTCAAAAATAGTTCCCAAATTATGGAGAGATCAGGTAGAGAGGAAAAGTAAATGTTTCAATTTCTGTGTACAAAAGTATGCTTTACCAAATTGCTATAGCTTAAAAAGTTTTCTTAAAATCTAGAAAACATTAAAAAGAACCAGCAATACTTCAAAATAAAGAAGAAATAAAAACCCATAATTCTTCATCTGTTCATTCAGTCCCGTGTAGTTAATTTTTATTTTGTTTGACCTTGATTAACAGTTTTACAAACCCGTCAGTTTCTTCATTAGAATTTTGGGAAGTCAGGCCAATGGTATGAACTCTAAGTTATTAGAAACATGTACTTGTCAGTGTTCTTTTCATTCTTTCCATGAACCTCCTTGACAGCAGACTTTAAAACTATCATTGCTTGCAAAGAGCTTTGAGAAAAAGCATCAGAATAAAGCAATTAACTGTAGACAACAAGACTTAAAATGGCTATGACAAGAAAATTTGGTTATTTCTATGGCATACAACAATTTAAAATAACCAAAATTATGACTGATAGCATTTATGCCAAGACTTCAGATTTTGTTGAACCGTATATGATTTTGAAACACATATTTTGTTTCTGTTTTTGTTTTCTTTCTGTTGTTGTTCTTTCAGAACACACATTAAGGGACCAGCCCGTGGCTCACTCAGGAGAGTTTGGTGCTGATAACAGCAAGGCCATGGGTTCAGATCCCATATAGGGATGGCCAGTTGGCTCAGTGGATGAGTGTGGTGCTGACAACACCAAGTCAAGGGTTAAGATCCCCTTACCGGTCATCTTTAAAAAAAAAAAAAAAAAAAAAAAAAAAAAAATTTACTACACAATATTCATTTTCATACAAAATTACTCTTTTTTCCTTTAACCTTCTTTGCCAGAAATACATCTTTATACCCTGCCTTTCTTCATATCTCTCTCTCTTACTTTCTATTGATTCCTTTCTATCTTGTTTCTCTTTTCTTCCTAAATTTTCATTTTGACACAATTTTTTTTCTTTTTTTTTTTTTTAAAAAAGATGACCAGTAAGGGGATCTCAACCCTTGGCTTGGTGTTGTCAACACTACGCTCAGCTAGTGAGCTAACCGGCCATCCCCATATAGGATCCGAACCCGTGGCCTTGGTGTTATCAGCACCTCACTCTCCCGAGTGAGCCACAGGCTGGCCCATTTTGACACAATTTTAAATAACATTTCAATTTAGACAACATTGCTCCTTTTTAACAGCATATCTTACTTTTCTTGTGCACTTTGCATACAGAATTATTTCCCTATCTTTAATAGTCTTAATTATACATATTAATTAGAATTTTTAACTCTCAGTAACTGTATATTTGTGAAAACCTAGGAAGTAATCGATTTTTTTTTTTTAAAGATGACCAGTAAGGGGATCTTAACCCTTGACTTGGTGCTGTCAGCACCACACTCATCCACTGAGCCAACTGGCCATCCCTATATGGGATCTGAACACATGGCCTTGGTGTTATCAGCACCACACTCTCCCGAGTGAGCCAAGGGCCGGCCTGGAAGTAATCTATTTTGAACTGTTTGTCACATACCAACACTTTATGAATTTACATTTTATAATTTCTAGAAACATATATATAGAACAATTTCTCATGCTTACTAACAGACCCAAACATATACAGCTTTTCTATACTATATAAAAACAAGATGCTAGTGTATATAAACTTTAAATTTATGGGCTGGCCCGGTGGCGCACTGCTACAGTGCACCGCTTGGGAGCGTAGTGGCGCTCCCGCTGAGGGTTTGGATCCCACATACAGACCGGCCGCTCACTGGCTGAGCGAGGTGCGGGTGCAGCGCTGAGGGT
>NW_007729168.1:118899-120228 GCF_000696425.1 Galeopterus variegatus
GATGCTAGTGTATATAAACTTTAAATTTATGGGCTGGCCCGGTGGCGCACTGCTACAGTGCGCCGCTTGGGAGCGTAGTGGCTCTCCCGCTGAGGGTTTGGATCCCACATACAGACCGGCCGCTCACTGGCTGAGCGAGGTGCGGGAGCAACACCGAGGGTTGCGATCCCGTTGCCGGTCCCGGTCCGGTACAGGCACGGCACTGAGGGTTGCGATCCGTTGCCGGTCACGAAAAAAGACAAAAAGGAAAAAATAAATAAATAAATAAATTTATGCTTAATAATTAATGTTTTAATATTTTAAATGACCCAAACACTTAATGAATATCTATTACTTAATTTCACCTCAAAGTTTCAAGTTCCCAAAAAGATTTTTTAAAACTATGATGAGTTCATTTATAAACCTCTATGCCTAGTTTACTTATTTTTAACAATCATGTTTGAACTATTCATGAAAATTCTATAAGACATTGAGCAAAACTATCTTTGAAGCTATTTTCCTATTAACCAATTCACAGCATGGGAATGTCAGGCAGTTGCCACCCGATTTGGATTGAATTGTGTCCCCTAAGTTTTATGTATTAGGAGCTTGATCCTCACTGTGACTGTTAAGAGGATGGAAAATTCTATTATGATAATTGGAAGGTAGGACCTTGAGACCTTGAAGAGGTGATTATGTTGCTGGTTTAATGATGGGCATTGGCATGGGTCAGAGGGCTCTGAAAGGAGAGCACACTAGGAGCTCTCTCTCTCTCTCTGCTCCACCATTCCTGCCGTGTGAGACCCCTGGGTTACTGTCACCACCACCAAGGCCCTTATCAGATGTGTTCCCCGGACTTTGGACTTCCTAGCCTCCAAAACTGTAAGAAGAAATTTCATTTTCTTTATAAATTACCCAGTTTCAATATTCTTATTATAAGCAACAGAAACAGACTAATACAGAAATTTGGTACCAAGAAGTGGGGTATTGCTTATAATAAATACTTGTAAATGTGGAACTGGGTGTTGAGGAGAGGCTGGAAGAATTTGGAGGTACAGGATGGGAAAAGCCTAGATGCTGGTGAGGAAAGTTTGGAAATTCTTGGTTAAATGGTGGTGACCAGAATGCTGATAGAAATATGGACTGTAAAGAACATTCTAAGAAAGTCTCAGATGTAAATGGGAAGGGACTTATTGGAAACTGTGGCAAAGATCACCCTTGCTATGAAGTGGCAAGGAACCGGGCTGCATTCTGTTCATGCCCCAAAGTTTTATGGATTGTGGAACTTAAAGATGCTGAACCAGGGTATTTGGTGGAAGAAATTTCTAAGAAGCAAAGCATTCAGGAAGC
>NW_007729168.1:120895-124705 GCF_000696425.1 Galeopterus variegatus
CGGAAGATAACAGCAAACAAGGCTCTGAGGCCTTGAGGCAATAGCTGGGTGGGCTCTTTTGCTCCGGACAGGCAGGCAGCCGGGCTCTAATGGCTCCAGACATAAAAGGGAAGCAGAGTGTAAAGATTTGGAAAATTTGCAGCCCAGCCCTGTGGTACAGAATGAGAGAGCATTTTCAGGAGAAAAACTCAAGGGTGCAGCCCAGCAACCATTTGCTAATGAGATTAATGTTGGAATGAGCAGGACCAAAGCCATGCTGGGACCTAAAACCACATGGGCTGAAGGAAAACTTTAAAAAGACAGTTTTTTTCTTGGCATTCATTTCTCTGAGTTACCTCTTTTCCCATAGCTATTTGATATTTTGGACCTTGGTTATGGTGCAAGATAGCATTAGTTATGTGAATGTCAAGTTGTTTTCCAGCCAGCCTGAAGCTACAGACTTGCGTGTACTACCCAGACCCTGAGATAAGGATGGGAGCAGAAAGCAGACAAGACCTTGGCAAGACCTTGTACCTGGCTTATACACCTGGATCCCTCATAGCTCATGTGCCCCTCCCTCCTGCTTTTCATTTCCCATGTCCCATTTCCTCATTCCCCTCTTTAAAAACCCCTCAGTAAACCTGAGTCTTTGAGATGGCTTTAGTCTGGCCATTCTCCTTCAGGTTTACTGGAGAGATGAGTTAGCCTAACATCTGTCCTCAGGTCACTGGTATTCCTGAATAAAAGCTGACTTCCATTTTCACCAACATTTGACTCTTGATTGTTTGGTTTTTGTCTGGGGGCAGGCAGCCAGAATTGTGAGTTCAATATCAATTTTAGGGAACCTCAGCCAGGAGCTGAGTATGCTGTTACATTAGTACAGAAGAAAAGGATTATTAAGAGAAGGGGAAAAGGGCACTGAAGGCATTGCAGAAGTCTCTGGAGCCACCCGTTCTATCACAAGTCCAGAGACCTAGGGAAACATAATGGTGTCAGGAACAAGCATGAGGCACCCTCCATGCTGCTCCCCACACCAGCACCCCAGCTGCTTTGGCTGCCCCAGCTGTGGCTAAGTTGAACCCAGGTGTGGCAGGACCCACAGTTTTAGAAGATACAAGCCAGAAGCCTTGCTGGCATTCATGTGGTGTTCAGTCTGCAAGCTCACAGAATGCTGGTGTTTTTGAGGCATGGGACCCTCCACCTCAATTTCAAAGGATGTATAGAAAAGCCTGGGGACCCAGGAAGAGATCCATAGCAGGGGCAGAGTCACAGCAAACGGACTTGCTAGAGCAATGCTAAGCGGAAATGTGGGGTTGGAGTTGCAGTAGAGAAACCTCATCAGTGCCATGCCTAGTAGAGCTGTGAAAGTGGGACTACTATGGAGACCCCAGATCTAACCCCTGCATCAGCGTATAGAGGGTGCCAAACATGGAGTCAACGTACATGATTTGCCAGCTTAAGATTTAATGCCTGTCCTGCTGGGTTTGCAACTTGTTTGGGATCTGCTACACCTTTTGGTGTATTTCTCCGTTTTTGAATGGAATGTGGACCCTATGTTTGTCCCACCATTGTATCTTGGAAGTAGATAATGTGTTTTGATTTCACAGATGGGACCTTGAGAATTTGGATTTTTTTATTTTTTGAGACTTTAGACTTTTGAGTTGAAACAAGTTAAGACTTTGGAGATGGAATTAATGTATTTACCTGTGAGAAGAACATGAACCTTGGGGGCTGGGGTGGAATGCTGTGGATTGAATTGTGTCTCCCAAAGTCCATGTATTAGAAACTTAACCTCCACTGTGACAGTGTTAAGAGGGTGGGGAATCTTATTATGGTAATTGAGAGGTGGAGCCTTAAAGAGGTGATTAGATTGTGAGGACCATGCCCAAGTAAACAGATTAATCCATTGATGGTTTAATGGTCATGGGCATGGAGTCAGGAGTTATCTCCCTCTCTGCTCTGCTGTCCACCATGTGACACTCTGCTTTGCTGTGAAGAGTCACTATCCACCAACAAGCCTATCACCAGGTGTGTTCCCCAGCCTTTCAAACTGTAAGCAATAAATATTGTTTCTTCATAAAAAGACTTAGATAAAGCCTTGAGAGCTGAAAACAGTTCATCTAGCTGCAGATGGTGTGCAATCCACATCTCTATCCAGCCGTTATTACACCAGGCACAAATGACGTACAATCCGCATTTCTGTCTGGCCATATTCTTGGAGCTCCCACAACCTTTTGGTTGGCTGCCTGCACACACAGGCCCTGTAAATCATATGCCCCTGACAGAAAGTCAAAGTCAAGCCAAGTTCTCAGGACAAAGAACCAGACAAACAGAAAAGCATAATAGCTATTCATGGGAGGAAAACGATCAATCTTTCGAACATCCCACATAACAGCCATGGTAATTCTGAATTATTTTTAGGAAGAGTTTGCTACTTTTATAATATTTGCAGCTGCTGGGGCCATAATTCTTACACACAGAAAGGCAGGCATACCAGAGAGCAGAGTACTCAGATCTTTGGAAGTTAGAACCCCATTCTTATGTTGGATCTTAGGCCTCAGAGCTGAGAAGCTTTGGCTCCAAGATCTCCTTGACCAACTTAGCCAATGATTTTCTAGTTTTTTACATACCTGTGACTTCCAAAAGCTGGAGTTCACAACCTCTGCAGTAACAGTCACTTCCCGCAACTGCTGTCAGTTACCTTCAGAACTGCAGCTCTTCTTGCCAGTAACTCATCAGCCACTGCAGACCCAAAGGTCACGTGCCCTCCCATTGCACAAACTAATCCTTGGTACTTCAAGGTCAAACATTCTCTCACAGCTCAAACTAACCCATGGTACTCCCCAAAGCCAAAGAGATCAGGGAGCTCAAATGCAAAGAGAGCAGAGCTTGGGCCTGAAAGGGACCTACTCACAACTCTTGGGGTTCCATGAGGAACAGTGGTCCCCCCAAAGAGGGGCTTAGTGGCCCTTTCTGCATTCCTGAAGGGGTCTCAGGGGTCCTCAGCAGTCTCCTTCAAGTCCCTTCGTTGGTTACAAGAACTGTCAAAGAATAAAATTACAACAAACTTATTTAAAGATCTCAGTGGGTTTTTATTGCAGTTCTAGAATTGGGCAGCCCATCATTCCATAATACAGAACAAGTGTTCCAATGAGCCCAGTAGAGGAGGTTGATTTTACAGACATAGAAAAGGCTGAAGAAAAGCTGAAACAAAAACCAAAAACCAGATTGGTTATTTCAAAGTTACTTTCCTTGTAAGGTGGGGACAGCTACTTCAGGCTATCTCTTTTGTGTAAGGATTAAAGCCAAAGGAACTTCATTATCATACCTATGGAAGATTTAAAACTGGCATGTTTGGGAAATGCTGTTATCTCTTTCTCCTGACTTCTTGGAAGTTCAGACCACAATTTCAGTGACCTGGAACTTAGCAGCGGTGACTCCGTTTTGATTTTTAGTCTGGTCTGTTCGGGCCTAAATCAGGAACGTAGTCCAAGACAATGGCCTCCTATAATTTTTATTTAACACTCCTAATTGACTACCACTTTGGCCAGAGAATAATTTCAATCCTCTTAGATTTATTAGATTTATTGAAACGTTGATGATTCAGAATATGGAACATTACATGTGCACCTGAAAACATGTATTTTGTTGTTGGTGGGTATGTTTCGTAAGTGCCAATTAGGCCAAGTTGTTTGACAGTGTTGTTCAAATCTCCTATAACCTTATTTTTTGTCTGTCTGTTCCATCAATTACTTAGAAGTGTTAAATGTCCAACTATGATTATGAATTTGCCTATTTCTCTCTTTAGTTCTGTTAATTTTTATTTCATAT
>NW_007729168.1:125084-127859 GCF_000696425.1 Galeopterus variegatus
GGCCTCCTATAATTTTTATTTAACACTCCTAATTGACTACCACTTTGGCCAGAGAATAATTTCAATCCTCTTAGATTTATTAGATTTATTGAAACGTTGATGATTCAGAATATGGAACATTACATGTGCACCTGAAAACATGTATTTTGTTGTTGGTGGGTATGTTTCGTAAGTGCCAATTAGGCCAAGTTGTTTGACAGTGTTGTTCAAATCTCCTATAACCTTATTTTTTGTCTGTCTGTTCCATCAATTACTTAGAAGTGTTAAATGTCCAACTATGATTATGAATTTGCCTATTTCTCTCTTTAGTTCTGTTAATTTTTATTTCATATACTTTGAAGATTCATTATTTGATAAATTGACCCTTTTATGATCACGAAATCATATTTTTTCTAGCAATTAGCTCATTTAAAAAATTACTATAGATAACAAAGCAAAAAAAAATTACTGTAGTGCACTATCTCTTTTCAATTTCCACTGCTCTTGAAGGTAGGCACTGCTTCCCATTTATAGTTGTAGAGACTGAGTGAAATTGGCCAAGGTTGTATAACTAGTAAATATGGTAGAGCATACTCAAGTTTTTGAACTTCACAGCGAGTCTTAGAAGTGATAGATCCTTTGAGAAATACAATCTTCTATGATAAAGTCCTATAACATGTCTTTAATGTCATAATCAAAGTAAGCCATGTGTAAGTAATTAAAAGGAAACTAGCGGATCCCCGTACCTGCCAGCCACCCCCCAAAAAAGGAAACTAAGATTTGAGCCTCCTAGAAAATCTTCTATTACAGCAAGACAATTTATCGTAACACGTTTTCTTGTTGGTAAGTAAAATATTAATGATTGCAAAGCTAAGTATAAAATCACATGATATAATTATTATAATGTGCATTTTCATAATATTACAGAATTCTATTCTATTTCTTTTTTTTTTGTTTAATTTCAAACTTCACTACATTAAAGAGAAGAGTGAACACTTCTTAGCTCTTGATCTTCCTTTTTAAATGAACCAATCCTTTATTTTAAATGGACTAATGGTTCGCAGCTCAGGTTGTTTTTACAGTACATTCGTATCTTAGTCTACTGTGTTATTATTCAAATTATACAAAAACATTAAATATTAATGTGGCTAGTATCCATCAAACCTAATTGAAAAAAATCAATCCAGGAGATGAGAATGTTAGTGTCATATTACAGCTTTCTTTTGCAAAACAAGGAAAAAAATTTAGTGCACAGAATGCAGAAAATTCTAGCAGGATTTATTTACAACTATTTCCTTTTCCTTTTTCAAGTTTACCAGAATAAATATTTGTACAGCTGAAAGTGTTGCTAGTAGCAGGTTCTTAGTGGAGGTCTCAGACAAGGCAAATATCCCTCATAGCTTAAGCATCAGGTTTGGGAGAAGTTAATCTATTATATAAGGCGTTGCCGCTGTTCACACATGGCTTCATTTTTGCCCGAGTGGACCCTCAGCATCCCACGGTAGTTAAATATATCCAATCTTGATGATGCTCTCTTAAAGTATCTTGGTGTAGTGTGTGCACATTTCACAGGCTGCAAACTTAGGCAAATAATGAACTGTTTTTTCTAAAAGTGGATCCCAATTTTATCATGAACCCCCTATTTCTATCACAGAGAATTTAATCTTGTCACTTTCCAGGTAAACTCAGGCAAATTTAGCAGTCTTTGTCATTTTAAATTTATACTTAGGCTTGTGCCCCTCCCCCTTTTGTGGCATCTAAATTTGGAACAGACTTTGTAGTGTTCAGGTGTTGGGTGAAATGGGTGGTTAATGAACACCTGGTTCACTACATTCTTGTGAGAAGTGATTCCCCCTTCTAATCTTTGGAGGCTGGCCTCTGTCCCTCCAGTGTCCATTGCTGATGTTTCCCTTTAGGTATTTATCAGCAAAGAACTGACTTTATGCTATTCTGCATCACTCTGGGCCTACAGAAAACTGTGCATTCAGTCCCTCACAAGTCCATTGATATCATGTCACTGCTTTAGTATTGCTGTTCCCATATCACCATGGCATGAAGCACATACACATGAACATTTCCTAGCCAAGCCTCAGATGGAAAGCAGGCCACAGGACTCTCTATTCATATTAGTCAGGATAGGATAGGTGCCGTGACACAATGCTCCCCAAATCTCAGCAGTTTAGGGAGACAAAGGTTTTGTTTCTCATTCTCCTGGAGTGAAGACTCCTGGATCCAGGCTGATGGAGCAGATATTGCTGATATCAGCATAGAAGAAAAAGACAGTAAAGTGAACCTTTTGCTGACTAGTAAAGCTCACACTAAAGCAAGTCAAATGGAAAAACCCAACACTGATGGGGTAAAGAAGTTTAATTTTCCCCTAGAAAGAGACAGCTTATGTTTTTAAATAATAATATAATCTATCACTTTATTTCTGGGTTCCTAAACTTAAGGGAGAATCTAAGTGTCTCTAATAATGTAGCCTGAGGAGCGGTGAGGAGTCAGAAACCCCATGCCCCTGGCTTTCAGTGTTGTTTCTTCCACTCAAATTCTCCTCCCCAGGCCAGGAAGCCTCATCTAGTCTCTGAGGAGGGTGGTCTGGTTCTTCATCTGTTCTCTTCCAGTTGATTGTTTAGAGAAAAAAGGTTTATGCATTTAGCCCTTTGAAGCTCCAGGGAACCCATCCTTAGCAAATCACAAACCTTGGTGTTTAAGATGATTTTTTTTTCTTTTTTTTCTTTCTTTTTTAAAAAGATGACCGGTAAGGGGATCTCAACCCTTGACTTGGTGTTGTCAGCA
>NW_007729168.1:128859-131661 GCF_000696425.1 Galeopterus variegatus
GCTTGGTGTTGTCAGCACCACGCTCAGCCAGTGAGCGAACCGGCCATCCCTATGTGGGATCCGAACCAGGGGCCTTGGTGTTATCAGCACCGCACTCTCCTGAGTAAGCCACGGGCCGGCCCAAGATGATTTTTTTCTGCAGTGAGTTTAAGAAAACCTATTTAGGGGCCGGCCCGTGGCTCACTCGGGAGAGTGCAGTGCTGATAACACCAAGGCCCCGGGTTCAGATCCCATATAGGGATGGCCGGTTTGCTCACTGGCTGAGCGTGGTGCTGACAACACCAAGCCAAGGGTTGAGATCCCCTTACCGGCCATCTTTTTTTAAAAAGAAAACCTATTTAGGAACCTAGAAGCTGAGAACTGATTTTTTGTTTTTGTTGTTATTTCTACTCTTTTAAAGATTTGTTGTTTGCTTTTTATGTTTTGTTGTTTTGTGTCCTCTCTTGATAAATGCTCTCAGAAACAATAAATGCTCTTGGTTCAGTGGGCTGAAGAATCGGGAGCAACAAGGAAAGGGAGTAAAGGAAGTCTCAGTTGTTGTCTCCAAATGGAATCTCATCACAATTGGAAAGCAGACAAAGTGGTTGCTAGAATAAAGGCTGCTTCAGTGAGAGCTTTAGGTGAGTGACCAGCTAAAACCAGCTTACCTTGGAGTTGGTGGATTATCATTTGCCTTCTCAGGATCTCCATGACTTATTGTCAACAATTTGTAAAGGATTTACATTGCTAACATCCTATTTTCTACTGGGGATCTTACCTTTGAGAATTACAATGTTTGCCCATGGTAGAGCGCTAGCGAAGCTCACAGGTGTGCTGAATCAATACTCAAGGGAATCAACATGAAATTAGAGTAAAGCAGAAAATGAGTAAAACAGGAAGCTCAATTTAGGTTCTGGTTTCTGGGACCATTTAAATTTACCAAACCTTCAAATCTCCATTTGGTTGTACACATTTTTCTTAATCTATAATTATTTATGTTTGAAAAGTCATGACTGCATTTATTTATAGGAGTTCACCCTTTGAAATATTATTTTTTAAAAAATTTGAGTTTGGGCCGGCCCTGTGGCTCACTCGGGAGAGTGCGGTGCTGATAACACCAAGGCCATGGGTTCGGATCCTATATAGGGATGGCCGGTTGGCTCACTGGCTGAGCGTGGTGCTGACAACACCAAGCTAAGGGTTGAAATCCCCTTACCGGTCATCTTTTAAAAAAAAAAAAAAAAAAAAAAAAAAAAATTTGAGTTAATAGACTGGCCAGTTAGCTCAGCTGGTTCGAGTGCAATGTTATAACACCAAGATCAAGGGTTTGGATCCCCATACTGACCAGCTGCCCCGTCCCACCAATTTTTTTTTATTTTTTATTTTTATTTTTTTTTAAAAAAAAAAAAAAAAAAAAAAAAAAAAAAATTTGAGTTAATAGACTGGCCAGTTAGCTCAGCTGGTTTGAGTGCAATGTTATAACACCAAGATCAAGGGTTTGGATCCCCATACTGACCAGCTGCCCCGTCCCACCAATTTTTTTTTATTTTTTATTTTTATTTTTTTTTATTTTTTTTTATTTTTATTTTTTTTTAAAAGATGACCGGTAAGGGGATCTTAACCCTTGACTTGGTGTTGTCAGCACCACGCTCACCCAGTGAGCGAACCGGCCATCCCTATGTGGGATCCGAACCCGGGGCCTTGGTGTTATCAGCACCGCACTCTCCCGAGTGAGCCACGGGCCGGCCCACCAATTTTTTTTTAAGTTATAAATTTTATACATGTTCATTGCAGAAGATTTTGAAAATATAGAAAAGTATATAAAAAATAAAAAATGCTCATAATCCCACCTCTCCAAAATAACTACAGTTAACATATAGGGCTATTTATTTGCAGTATTTTTTCTTTCATACAAACAAACAAATGCTTTTTAAAAAGGGAAACACAGATTTGATTATATAGTTTTGTATTCTGCTTTTTATTAAAAACTTAATATGAAGTGATGAATGTGTTCCTATGTCATTGTATATTCTTTTTTTTTTTTTTTTTTTTTAAAGATGACCGGTAATGGGATCTTAACCCTTGACTTGGTGTTGTCAGCACCACACTCAGCCAGTGAGCTAAACCGGCCATCCCTATATGGGATCCGAACCCGTGGCTTTGGTGTTATCAGCACCACATTCTCCCGAGTGAGCCACAGGCTGGCCCGTCATTGTATATTCTTTGAAACACGTTTTTGTTTTTTGGCAGCTGGCTGGTAGGGAGATCTGAACCCTTATGTTATCAGCACTAGGCTCTAACCAAGTGAACAAACCAGCCAGTTGGAAACATGTTTGTTATGGCTGCATAATATCCTATCCTGTGAATGTATGATAATTTATTTATCAATTTCCTATTGGACTTTTAGGCTATTTTTAACATTTCAATTGTATAAATAATACTGAAATGTTTATATTTGTATTAAAATCTTTGTGTGCCTCCAATAAGTATCTTTAGGATAACTTCTTAGATATGAAATTATTGGGCCAAAAGGTATGATGTTGTTAGGGTTTTTGATATACCATAGTTCATACTCAAGACCTCATAAATTGTAAGATATACCATTATTATTTTACATAACACTAAGAAAGAAAATGATGCCAATTAAACATAATGCTTTCTAACTACTTACACATCAGGTGCTGGCTGTTTAGCTCGATTGGTTAGAGTGCGGTGTCATAACACCAAGATCAAGTATTGAGATCCCCGGACTGGCTCAGCCACCGAAAAAAAAAAAAAAAAAAAAATTCCCCAGGTTTTTTTTTTTTTTTTTTTTTTTGGGGG
>NW_007729168.1:131857-141217 GCF_000696425.1 Galeopterus variegatus
CATCCCTATATGGGATCCGAACCCGTGGCCTTAGTGTTATCAGCACTGCACTCTACCGAGTGAGCCACGGGCTGGCCCCCCACTGGTTCATTTTTTAAGAGTTATCTACGTGCTTTTCAATAGGTAATGTAGGAAGGATGTTAATCTTTCATCTGTCATATGTTGCAAGTAGTATTTTCCCCTAACTTTTAGTTTGATTTTTATTTAAATTTATGGGAGTATTTTTATTATTTCCAGAAGTATCTATTTGCATGTAATCATTTTAATTAATATTTTCCTGTGATTTCTTTACTTGCTCTTATGTTTTAAAAAGTTCTCCCCAAACTTGAAATCAAATAAATATTAATATTTATTTTCTTCTAATTGTTTCATGGTTCTCTCTCTCTCCTTTTTAACAAATTAACACTTTAATGCATATAAAAATTACTTTGGTAAGCATTTAACCTTATTTTTCCCCAAAAGTCAATGGCTTATACCAGTGACTGACTAAGGCTTCCCTTTCCTACTGATTTAAGATGTATTCTCCAAATATGAACATTTTAATATTTACTGGGTTCTGTGTCTGGAATAGTGATTCTGGTCCAATGCTTTCTCTGTTCTTGCTCCAGTGTCATATTGTTTTAATTATTTATTAAGGTGATCATATAATTTAGCAATGAAACTAGGTACTTTTGCAAGTGAATTATGCCTGGATGACAGGGATAAAGCTAGACGGTCCTGGGCAAACCAACACATAGGCCATCCTAGTTGTTATGGTTTACAATATATTTTCATATCTGCTAGAGTAAGGTTTCCTTCGTGACTTTTATTTTCAATATTGGTCACTATTTTCTGAACCATAAAAATGTGCAATGGTGCTGATAACACCAAGGTCCAAGGTCCCTGTACCTGCCAACCACCAAAAAAAAAGAATTAAGTAGTGAAGAAGTAAAGACTTCATCATATATAAAGTTCTTTCACACTTTATTTAAGATGATATAGTTTGCTCAATCTAAACAGACTTATGTTGATTTCAATTTTTAAATTTTTTTGTATTTATGGACTGTTTGCATGACACACTTGAAGTTACTCACATGCAGTTGAGAGATACTCCCAGGACCACCTACCTTGATTACACTGTTTCCCTTTTTCTTCAGTTTCTATGGAGTTAAGTACTCAGTCTTTCCCCGGAACCTTCTAGCTAACTGTTTTTTTATTTTATTTATTTATTTATTTTTTGTCCTTTTTGAGACTGGCCGCACCGCACTCAGCCAGTGAGCGCTGTGAGTGAACCAGTCATCCCTATATAGGATCCGAACCCACGGTGGGAGTGCTGCTGCGCTCCCAGCGCCACACTCTCCCGAGTGCGCCACGGGCTCGGCCCTATTTTTATTTTTTAAGGATGACTGGTACGGGGATCTTAACCCTTGACTTGGTGTTGTCAGCACCACGCTCAGGCAGTGAGCGAACCGGCCATCCCTATATAGGATCCAAACCCAAGGCCTTGGTGTTATCAGCACCGCACTCTCCCGAGTGAGCCACGGGCCGGCCCTCTAGCTAACTGTTATTTTAGGTGCCACTCATGTCTCTCACCTTACAGCTACCATTCCACTTTCTCTCACCAGTTACCTGCTGTAGGCATCCTCATTTTGCTCATTATTAGTACAGATGAGCAAATTCAACAGAGATTCAGTTCAGATACTTTCCAAAGATAAGGACAGTAAATCTGTGAATTCCTGCCATACGAGGGTCCAAGCTGAGTTGAGGTCAGAGGAACATGGACCTCTTTCCACACACCCAGAGAGGAAAAAGTCTTGCCTGAGTTCCACATTGCTTTTCACTGTGGCAGGAGGCAGGCAGTTTTCACTTTTATTTGTTTATTTATCTTGCAGCATTTATGCCCTGCCACATAAATGCTGGCTGATTAAGGCTCTCCAAGGCCATAATTGTTCTTGTAGCCATCACAATTCTGTTCTGTCAAGCACTGTGGAATGTCCCCTGTTCCTCCTTATAGAAACAATGTTATAACTCTTTGTGTCCTCAGGAACACAAAACACAACACTTTGTATACAGGAAGCTTATCAGCAGATCTTGTTACATAAGTTTTGACTTTTCGATCAGTGATCTCTAAGGCAAAATATACCCTCAGGCTTCATCCTTGCCATTTTTGATGCTCATTTTAATTTGGTTTTAATTATTATGCTTTAGTAGGTAAGTGAGACACCACAGATTGGACAAGGACTTATAGAAGGTTCTAGTGGATACTCCCTGAGCTTCCTTCTAAAAACTAGGACTTTGGAGCCACACCTTCCCTTTTAGTTGTCCTTTGCCTCTTGTCCTTTTTTTCTGCTCTTGCCCATAGGTCTTTATCACTGCTCCGTCTTCTCTAAATCTGTTTTCCGATGTCACCTTCTTGCCTTCCCCTCGTATCTGACCCACATTTGTTAAAAACCATCTAGCAAGAATGTTTTTTTTTTCCTTTTGCAACACAGCTCACATACTTCCTTCATTTTTCTCCTTTTTTTTTTTTTTTAGGATTCATGTGTTACAGGTAGTCACACCTGCCTCTGCAGAATCCTTGTTCTTGTTTGCAATGCTCAAGTTCAGAAAGTTCCCAAATTACAACATAATGTGTTTCCAAAGTGCCTTTGTTAATAAGTTGAAACTTGGAACAAATTTTCCCAGAAAAAAGGTTCTACGTGGTGTTTACAGTCCCAGTCCAGTCTATAACAACTTACTTACTCAACATACTACACATTTGTTGAGTTAAGTATTTGCTAAGTGCTGGTGGTTGAAAATTTTTGTGTTCATCAGCATTGTGATGATTGAGCTGAGCTGTTTACTCCCCTGAGCTCGCTTTCATATATCATAGGCAAGGTTTTGGCTTGTTCCAGTAAACACATGATCTTTCTTTAGCACTAGCTTTGCAAGTTGTACCTCTTTCCACATAGTGCATCTACAAGACACCACAATAATTTTCAATACCCAGATAAAGCAACAATAATTTGCACATGCTGATCAAAATTAGCCTTATCTCTGTGAAGGTTTGAGGCACAAGGCTGTCCTGGTCTACGGGATGAGATCCACTGGGTAAGGAATATAACATTATTAAAACATTGTCTAGGGCCGGCCTGTGGCTCACTTGGGAAAGTGTGGTGCTGATAACACCAAGGCCACGAGTTCGGATCCCTATATAGGGTGTGGCCGGTTGGCTCACTTGGGAGAGCGTGGTGCTGACAACACCAAGTCAAGGGTTAAGATCCCTTTACCAATCATCTTTTTAAAAAAACAAACAAACTGCGGTGCTCCTGCCGAGGGTTCGAATCCCACATACAGACCGACCGCTCACTGGCTGAGCGAGGTGCGGGAGCAACACCGAGGGTTGCGATCCCGTAGCCGGTCCCGGTCCGGTACGGGCGCGACACTGAGGGTTGCGATCCGTTGCCGGTCACGAAAAAAGACAAAAAGGAAAAAACAAACAAAAAACATTGTCTTCACAGAGAGCAGAATCTCTTTGATGGCAGGAGGCAGATTATCTTTCACTTAACTCCAGGCAGCACAACCCCCTGATAGCATTGTCAGGTTGTTTCCTAGGATGTGGTTCCTTGCTGGCACACAGAGGGCCCAATATCAATGTTAAATGCACAAGGAATGAATGAATGAATGAATGAATGACAAAGGGCAACAGGAAGACATCTTGGCACACCTTTCTCAGTGTTTCCCGAGAGTTTGAAGACCTAAAAGTCCCACGGGAAGGACTTTTCACCTCACAGTATTTCCTTCTTGTGAGGTCAGCAGGAAAGCCCAACTTTGAGCATCTCTGTGACCTCCTTTTTGCTTTGCGGGAGGCCGGCGGCTTGCGGGGGTTGCCTGGCTCGCAGCCTGGGTCCCTAACCCATCTCAGACTCCTGGGACAGGACTCTCTGGGCGGGGATGTGGCGCATCTTGCCCTTTCCCCACTTTTTTCATCCTAGGAGCAAAAAGTCATCGAGATACAAACTCGGCGTTGCGTCCGCCTGCACTGTGGGCTGGGCGCGGACGCGCGGGGAGCGCGGAGCACCTCTGCACAGGTGCTGCTTTCCAATCGCGGTCTTTCTGCCGTCGAGGCGATGGGGAAACTGAGGTGCTCTCGTGCAGCCTTAGGGAGATGACATTTGCAGCCTCCGGTTACTCCTGGTACAGTGGTGTGTCGGTTGAGGAACAGCTTGAACCATGCACGGGCATCTGAAGATTCGGAAAAGAGTTATTAACTAGTAATGCTATCGGGGCTGTGCTGCCTGGAGTTAAGTGAAAGTCCCTGGGACCCTCCTCACCACCAGCAGACAAAAGTGCTTTGTACTGTAGCAGTGTTAATTTATTGCTTTCCCTCAGCAAGTTGCAACTACCCAAAATTGCTTAGGAAATTCTCAAGCATTTAATTGAAGGAGTGACTGTGAATATGAGAAACAATTCAGTCTTATTGAGGTAATCATTAGAAAGGGCCTCAAATGCATTTGTAGGTCTTTTTTTTTTTTTTTAAAGATGACCGGTAAGGGGATCTTAACCCTTGACTTGGTGTTGTCAGCACCACGCTCTCCCAAGTGAGCCACGGGCCGGCAATTTTTTACTGAGTAGTTTTCATAAAATGTTTCCCCATAGTATGTTATTGTCGTTGCAACACTTTCCCCCTCTTCACTCCTTTTTAAGTATTACCTGGTCTTGGAGTGTCATGTTAGCAGTAAAGGGCAGCTCAACTTTTCACAGTTCCCCCTTGTTTTTTTATAAGCGGGAGAATAAAGTAAACGTCATGGACAATCCCTTCTTTATAAGTAGATGGTTATTTCATACATCGCACGCATTTCATTAATGCATGAACTTTGGTATCGCCAAGGAGAGTTGTTGGGTTTTCCAGTGAACTATCAATAGTTGCTAACCCTTGAGTCATTGGATCCAATGTTGTGTGGTGGTCTGGGTACTGAGTAGGATTTTCCTCTTTTTCGAGTAGAAGTGACACAGTTAGAAACACACAACCTTGGCTCTGCTAACACCATGCTTGTCTAAACAAACTGGGCCATTTTCAAAAGACTAGCAAGCAAACCCCGTTTGTGATATTTTGTACTTGAGGTAAACTTTCAGAGTTGTCTCTTGTGCCTTGTGACTATATGGACCTAGAACCACGTAGGGACCTGAACATCTAACCATCTGAATAAGACTTAGATTGATTGTCACAACCATATAACTAGGAAAATAGATAATTTGGGCAAATTTTTCTTGTTTCCATTTTTTTTTTTTTGTCTTTAGAATGCAAAACTTCATAGTTTTGATTTAATTACAAGTGACACTCCTCTTTTTCTAAATATGGCAAATGGATACATCAACCACCAGACTCTTTGTATCAGATCAGACCTTTTTCAGGTATCTATCTGGCTGTTTTATAGGATGTTTGATAGAACAGGTCTGCATATGTTTCTATGAATGAAGACTGAAATGAAAACATTACAGTATGTGACTGTTTTTCATGTATGTTCACCAGAACCTATTTGAGACACTACAACATGATAACTCTCTATCTCATTTTTCAAAATCGCAAACACACACAGCATTGTAGCCAGGCAGCAACCATGGCACACATTCTCAAAGTCGGTTGTACACACGTGCCTAAGGCTGGCTGCTGCTCCTCCAAGTTTCCCAGCTTCTTGCTGAGGAGCAGTAACCCATAGCCCAACTTCTTATTTCTTTGGGCTGGAGCAAGGGGAATCACTATGACTCCAAAGGGAATTACTAGAACTCAGATTACCCATTAGCAATTCTCCTTGGAGTATACATTAGTTCAAATGCTTTCTGTCCTGTGATTATACCCAACAGAGTGGCTCAGTCTGATTGTAAGCTTCTAAATGGCAGAGACCAGGCCTAGGGCATTATTAATGTGATATAATGAGAAGAGCAGGGTTTTGCAGGGCTTTGCAGTCAGACCGGCCTGTGTTCCAGCCCTGCCTTTATGACCTCGGTCATGTTGCTTCACCTCCCTAAACCTTAATTTCCTCATCTGTAAAAATGAAGATTATATCCACCTCCCAAGATTAAAAGAGAAAGCACTTAGCAGTGTCTCTGTTATACAGGAAGTACTCCTTAAATGCTCGTTGCTCTCTTTTCTTCCTAGATAAACATTAAAGTATTGACATTTGTGTAAACATGGGTGTAAATGCATATTGTTATGGTAAGAATGCAAAGATAGATTCCCAAGCTATAGGTGACTTAGAGATGTTACGCACACTTTCTTACTTCCTTTCCTCTTTCCTGGCTCGTCCTTCACTCCTGCAGGTTCTGAGCCTCCTCTTTTTTGGCCTTGATGAACCTTTGTCCTTCATCCTGAATTCTATATGTATGTGGAGGAGTCCCCTGGAAGTTAGTGCTGCTATGGATGGGAGAGGTGGTGGTGAGGGTGGGGAGCTGTCTGCATAAGCCCTAAGAGTTTGTGCTTTTACAGATGATGGCTAGAGGCACTTGACATACAGGGGTCTGGGTTCTAATCCCAGCCCCTCTTTTGTGAGCTCTTGTGGTCTTGAATATATTACTTGTCATCCTTGAATCAGTTTTCTCATTTGCACAATGGGGATAATATTTTCCACCTGCCTGCATGGGTTGTTGGTGGGTCCCATAAGTCATGTATGTGAAAGAGCTTTGTACCTTGTGCAGGGCCATATAAATGTTAGCATTAAAGAGGTAGGGCATCCAGACGTGGGGCATCCCAGGCAGGCTCACTCAGTACTGACTATATGGGGGTGTTGGGATCTCCATGTGGGTGCCTTGTGTGCTGAGTGGGCATTGCCGCACTCCCCCCACATCCCTCCTGTCCTCTGATGTCATACTGGACTTCAAGGAGGAAATCATACCAAGGGTTGAGAAAACTCTCTGGGGAATATGAGAGGAAGATAAATTTCAGGACTGAGCTTACTTAACACTACTTGATTGAAGGCATGGGGCAAAGTTCCACAGCAACTTGAATTTCCTCTTAGAATTACCTGTACTGTCTGCTCATCTCAGTTCTTAGTGGACAAAATCAAAGAGCTAGCTAGCCACCTACTAGATCAGGAGGAGAGTGGCAATGGCAGTCATCAGACATTGAATTGGGTGCACCTATACTGTCCTCACTCCTCTATGTCTTCTCGCTTACTTGGGTCTCTAAGGCTCACTCTACAAAGCACTAAGCTCAGTCAATGCATTTTCCTCCCCCCTCCCAAAACAAGCAGATTATTTAATGCAGCCTGAAAGATGTGTGTTGCTCTCTGCCTGACCTGGAGAGCCAGGAGAGTAGTACCCACTGAGAGGAAGGTTCTGACGTCCTGGTTCTATCACCTCGCTCTTCACAACCCCCTAAGCCAGGCCTGTATTCTCCTCTTTACTCTTCTTCCCACTTCCTCTCCTGGCCTGGCTTCTGCAGCACTGAACCCCTGGACTCCTGTCCTGTGTACCTACAGCCTTGAACTCTTCCCTTGCCATTACCCCTGACACTTCTCCCAAGAACCTTGTCTCCCCTCCTCACATGTGAATCATTCATGCACCTCAGGCTGGGCCAGACTGGGTGTCACTCTGGAAAGCAACCTGCCCGGTATACCCTGCCCCGCCCCTTCCTAAGAATGTTAATCAGCCCCCCAAATTACTCAACAGCTAGTCCTACACCTTCATTATTCCCTGGGATATTAGGTTGAAGGTTCTGCTAGCCCTGGCCTTGACTCAGCCATGTGCAGATTCAATGGTGTCACCGAGGGATGGCTTGGCAGGTGGAAGGGCACATTAGTCCCTCTATAAGTGCACCATTTTACCCAAAGGCCTTCCAAGTAAACATGCAGTCTAAATAAAAGCAGAGTATTTGTTTTGTAAATGAAGCTTTAAGGCATTCCCCTGGTCTCCCCTTTAAGCCAGGTTCCCGCAAAGCCTATTCTCTATAGAAATTCTAGAGCTTCTCCCAGATGGACTAAGACCATGTAAGTCAAAGGTGGGCAGTGGGGTCAGTCAGAGGCATTCATTCCCCACGGAGAGCTAGAAAAGAAAAGTGAAGGTGCAAAACCATTGGCAGTGACTAGTTACTGAAGACCAAAACGAGGGATCGGGTATGAGTCTATCAGAAAAGTATGAATTAATCATTTGCCTCTTGCCCTGCTTGATTTTTAATAAGTCAGTCTTTTGAAACTATCACATGCGTCTGGTGAAGGGGAAATAGGTATAATAGTTTTTCTTTGTCCCCCTGTCCCCATGGCATCAGGATCAAAATCTCTCTCTGTATGTGTATGTATGTGTGTTTGTATATATATGATCATTAGTCTTTATTCTGAATCTTTTGACAAGTTGCAGATATTGCCCTCCATCACCCTTTAACCCTTCAGTATTTTGAAAAAAACAAGCGCTCTCTTCTATATAACCAGCATACAACCTACCAAATCAGGAAATGAACATTGGTACCACACTGCCTTCCAATCCACAGAGCCCATTCATATTTCATCAGTTGTCCCCCAAATGTCTTTTTTTCCTGTCTGATCTATGATTCATGTTACATTTAGTTGTCATGTCTCTTCTAGAATGGTTCCTCAGACCTTCCCTGTTCCTGAGTCCTTGCAGTTGTACAGGTCTTACATTCTGCAGGATGTCTCTCAACCTGCATCTGTTGGGGATTTCCTTGGTACCAGACTTAGGTCATGAATTCTTAACAGGAATACTGTAGAAATGAAAATCCGACCTTCTTAGCTCCTCACAACAGAAGATATATTATGCCAACCCATCGCACCTCTGGGATATTGACCTTGATCACCTGGTTATGGTGGTGTCTGCCAGATCTCCCCACAATTCTTAACAGGAATACTGTAGAAATGAAAATCCGACCTTCTTAGCTCCTCACAACAGAAGGTATATTATGCCAACCCATCGCACCTCTGGGATATTGACCTTGATCACCTAGTTATGGTGGTGTCTGCCAGATCTCCCCACTTTATATCTACTGTTTTTTCCTTTGAAATTTATTGATGTTTGTGGGAAAGTATCCCAAGGTTATGCTAATAGACTGTTCCTCAATAACCCCCCACCTACAGACTTAGCATTCATCGATGACTTCTGCCTGAATCAGCCACCTCTGTGAAGGTTGACAAATGATGATTCCTTATTTCTATCATTCCTTTTACATTTATTAGTTGGCATTCTACTATAAGGAAGACTTTTCTTTCTTTCTCATCTATTTATTCATTTATATTAGGAAATATTCATGAGTTTGTTTTGTATACAATAAGTTTTGAAATCTTTTACTACTTTTATTTATTTGATGCTCAAAATTGTCCTTAATTTGTTTTTTGTTTTTTTATAAGATGACCGGTAAGGGGATCTTAACCCTTGGCTTGGTGTTGTCAGCACCAC
>NW_007729168.1:141714-153801 GCF_000696425.1 Galeopterus variegatus
AATATTCATGAGTTTGTTTTGTATACAATAAGTTTTGAAATCTTTTACTACTTTTATTTATTTGATGCTCAAAATTGTCCTTAATTTGGCCAGTGGGAACACTTCGAGCTGGCTCCTGTGTCCTTTTGACACATCTCTATCATTTATTGAGCATTTCTTTATTTTCTGGCACCACAAAATATTCCAGGCTCATCTTTTATCCCTGATCCTATGGGTCAAACATGTCCCTGAAAACTTCATGTATTAGAAATTTAATCTCCATTGTAATGGGGCTTAAGGGTGGTATTTGAAAGGTGGGGCCTTAGGGAGTGTTTAGATTATGAGGACTGTGCCCACATGAATGGGTTGATCCATTCATGGGGTAATGGACATGGTTCTGATGGCTTTATAAAGAGAGTGAGTGATAAAGTTATCTCTTGCTCAGCTCATTCTTGCTATATGACACCCTGGTCACCATGGGACCCTGTAGAGAATTCCCATTAAGAAGAAGGCCCTCACCAAATGTGTTCCCTGGACTTTGGACTTCCCAGTCTCCAAAACTGTAAGAATTAAATTTCACTTCTTTGTAAATTACCCAGTTTTAGGTATTCTGTTTAAGCAACAGAAATGGGCTAACACACCTGACCTACATATTACTCCCTTTTGGTAGAGAATGGTATTTATTTTTTTCTTTTTTTAATGATATATATTTAAGGTATCCGACAAGATGTTTTGATATATTTATCTTGATATACCCATTTCAGTGGATTGAGTGGTCCCCCAAAGTTGGGGATTGAAGCTTAATCCCTGCTGTAAGTGTTGAGGGTGGGATATGGTAATTGAAAGGTGGGGCCTTGAAGAGGTGATTAGATTGTGAGGGCCTGCCATAGCAAATTGTTTCATGGTGGTCATGGGCATGGTTCTGAGTGCTTTAAAAGGTGAGCATAAGAGGATTTTATCTCTCTGCTCTGCTATTCTTGCCATGTGAGACCCAGCATTGTTGAAATCACCACCAAAGAAGGCCCTCACCAGGAGTGTTCCCTGGACTTTGGACTTCCCATCCTCCGAAACTGTAAGCAATAAAATTTCATTTTCTTACAAATTACCCAGTTCTAGACCTATATGTAGTGAAGTGATCACTACAGTCAAGCAAACCAATATACCCATTGTCTCATAGAGTTACCTTTTTTTTCTTTTTTTGTGGTCAGAGTACCTAAAATCTACTCTCTTGGCAAATTACCAGTATATAATACAATGTTATTAACTGTAGTCCTAATAAGTGATCACTACAGTCAAGCAAACCAATATACCCATTGTCTCATAGAGTTACCTTTTTTTTTCTTTTTTTGTGGTCAGAGTACCTAAAATCTACTCTCTTGGCAAATTACCAGTATATAATACAATGTTATTAACTGTAGTCCTAAAGTTGTACATTGCCAGAGGCAGGGTAGGGGGAAGGCAGGCAGGAGAAACGGGAAGATGTAGATCAAAAGGTACAAAGTTGCAGTTATGTAGGATGAGTAAGTCTAGAGATGTAATGTATGACATAAGAATGGTATTTAGATAAGATATGGGATATTGATATGCCCATTGTTATCAGAGTGTCATTGCTTCTAGATCTCTCAGAAGACAGAGCTAGGAAATATATGTATATATGTATATACACATATATTTATCAATTTTTCTATATTAGGCCATATATTATAAAATCATGAGTTCATACTAATACCTGCAGTTTCAACCCAACACCCCAAGGGTCTTTCTGTTTTTCCACCTGTATATGTTTGTACATATCTTCTCTGGCAGTTAGAAACTTGGCTCCCATTATCTTCAGTATTTTTACTTATTTGCTCAAAGTAACCAATCTCCCAACCATGAAGGCCATCTTGCCTCCTCCTTTCCCACTGCCTCTTGTCCTTGGCGGCTAGGCCTGCTGGTCTGTGTCGATGCAGCTTCACCATCAGCCTCCAGTGTCTGTAGCTCACTGCTCTGTGTGGCTCCCAGCCATATAACTCGTGCCTCTGTGCACTTCCCCAAACTCCCCTTCATTGTATTACATTCTCAACCACATGCTGACCACCTTGTTCTGGGGAGGGAAGAAAAGAGATGGGAAAGGAAAAGAGAAGATGGGAATGAAAGGAAAGCAAAGACAGGAATAGTATGTACATTTTAAGATCTGGACAGGGATGAGAGACTCCATTGGTTGGATAGACTCCACTATAGCAGAACCAGTGGAACTTGTCCATTACAGCTATGTAGCTCTCCACATATGCAAATTCCAGGAGCATCCAATAGAGGAAAATAAAAAGGAATGTCAGCAAGGTTAAATTTCCATGGATTGCTACCAGGTCATTCCTAGTCTTTCTCAGTTTATTTCCACCCTAATTTCTTTTAGTCAAATAACTGAAGTCTGCAGTGTACTTCAACTAGTAGACTCTATTTTGTTAATGAGGAAAACAAAACACTTTAGGGGAAGGTATTAATTTACATCATTCACCGTGCTAGATGTGACCTGGGTTGTTTTTCTTCTGAGCTTTCTCTGAAACACGCAAAATTACTAATCATTGTCATTTTCTATCACGTATTTAGAATTTCATTCTGACATTTTCATTTGATTATATGGACTTTTCCCCATAAGCTCATATCAAAAATTCTGAGTAAAGATGCCTTTACAAATTTTTATTGACGTTTACCACAATCAGATTATATTTCCTCTAGAATCAGTAAATGTTTGCAAAAGGCATCAATGCCATAATGGAGAACAAATCTTCATATTTAATTTCTCATGAAGGCAGAGAATTTGCTACCCCAAAGAGGCTCCAGTGGTCAGTGAGGTGAGAGCCCTGGGCTAGAAGGATGAAGCTGCTCAAGAGAATCACTCTCCCAGTTTTAGTTTTCTTCTCTGTGAAGAGGAGAGTGCTACACTGCCCATCTCACCATGGGCTGAAATGGGGAAAGAGATGGGAACTCACCTGAAAACTGTTCCATGGTATATCAGTGAATGTATTTTGATGGATTGCTCTAAGATCCTAATGGAGTGGTCTAGAGGAAGTGTGGTAATACAGTTAGTTTTTCTTTTTGGTGGCTGGCTGATATGGGGATCTGAACCCTTGATCTCAGTGTTACAAGGCAGTGTTCTAACCAGTTGAATAATGATAATGTAGTTAGAATCTTTTTTCTTTTTTGGATTTTATCAATATACAATGTAGCTAATTTTCATGTCTCTTTACCAACTCCTCCCTCCCCCCTCCATCTCCCCACTCCCACCCATCAAATGATAATGTAGTTAGAATCTTAAACATCAAGTTTTTAATCCAGCTGGCTAACCCCTTCTTTCCTGATCATACATGTTCATCTGGGACTAAATGTTTTCAGTGTTGGTAGAAAACATCAGCTAGTGACTATACAGGATGGTAGAGGAGAGAAGGCCTTGGCTTTGGGGTCATTGTTCTGATGACACTCCCAATTTGAGGGAGAGGATTCTTCCTTTGGTCTCCCCTCCCCAGTAATCTCTGTTGGGGCCCCTTCTCCCCCACCTCTTGGGAACAGCTCACCCTGGAGCTTACTGGAGGTTCTCTAACTCCTCTAGACCCAGGAGTGGGCTGGGGGCTTTACAGTTGCTATGTCCTTCACTTCATCCCAATAACCTGACAAGTTAGATCTTGTCTCCCTTTTACAACAAAGGAAACTGAGACTCAAAGAGATTAAGTAAATTTACCTAGACCCCAATGATAATAGTAATTATATTAGCACTGTGTGTCAGAGGCAGTTCTAAGCACCTTATTTAAATCTCCTAACAGTTTTAAGAAGAAAGTACTGTTATTATCCCCATTTTGTAGATGAGGAAATTAAGGCATAGAGAGATTAATTAACTTGCTGGTAAGCAAGGCTTCAAATGCAGGCTGGCTAGCTTCAATTGCATGTGAATTAACAGTTTTCCCAGTACCATTAATTGAAGAGACTATCTTTCCCCATTATGTATTCTTGGCATCCTTGTTGAAGATCAGTTGATCATATATGTGTGGACTTATTTCTGGTCTCTCTATCCTATTTCATTGGTTTATATGTCTGTCTTTGTGCTAGTACCATACTGTTTTAGTTACAGTAGTTTTGTGATATGTTTTGAAATCAGGAAGTGTGTGGCCTCTAGCTTTGTTCTTTTTCGAGGTTGTTTTGGCCATTCAGAGTCCTTTGTTTTTCCATATGAATTTTAGGATTTTTTTTCTATTTCTATAAAAAATGTCATTGAGATTTTGATAGGGATTGCACTGAATCTGTAGACCACTTTGGGCAGTATGGTCATTTGAACAGTATTAAGTCCTCTGATTCATAGACATGAGAAGTCTTTCCATTTATTTGTATCTTTAATTTCTTTCATCAGTGTTTCATAGTTTTCAGTGTACACGTACTTCATCTCCTTGACTAAGTTTATTCCTCAGTGTTTTGTACTATTGTAAATGTAATTGTTTTCTTGATTTCTTTTTGGATTGTTTATTGTTACTCATAGTTTTCAGTGTACACGTACTTCATCTCCTTGACTAAGTTTATTCCTCAGTGTTTTGTGCTATTGTAAATGTAATTGTTTTCTTGATTTCTTTTTGGATTGTTTATTGTTAGTGTACAGAAATGCGACTGATTTTTCTATGTCCATTTCATATCCCACAACTTTACTGAATTAGTTTATTAGATTTAACTGGTTTGTGTGTGGGGGGCATCTTTAATGTTTCTGTATGTAAGATCATGTCACCTGTGAACAGAGGTAATTTTTCTTCTTCCTTTCCAATATGGATGCCTTTTATTTCTTTTTCTTGCCTAATTCCTCTTGCTAGGACTTCCAGTATTGTGTTGAATACAAGCAACAAGAGTGGGCATCATTGTCTTGTTTTTGATCTTAGAGGAAAAGCTCTTAGTTTTTCACCATTGCGTATGATGTTAGCTGTGGGAGCCATGCCCTTTAACCACTCAGTTTACCTACTTATCTGCTAGTACTTGAACCCAGAATCCAAATCCTGTGTTCTACTGCACTGCATTGCCTCTCCTCTCCCACCTTTCTCCCTTTTCCACTCCTGCCTTTCTGCTTCATTTCATGCAGCAGAGCAGGGAAAGCACCAGTGTCTTAAGCATAGTCACTGTGGCACTGAGCCCATACTCAGGCAGAGGGGAAGTTCTTTCCTGGACTATGGCTATTTTTGTGTAGTTATAGGATGACTTTGTCATCATTCCTTATTAAATGGAGGTGTTAGAGAATGAGCAGTTAATCTCCCTGAATTCCAATTATATATTTCATTGAACTTTTTAGCAATTCTGAGTCATGCAATCCTCTTGGGAAGTACTGTCTACCATTCGTTGTATACTAAGCATGTTGCTAAGCACTTTAGGAGCATTGCTTTAATTTAATCCTTTCAACAATCCTGTTCTGTTGTTGGACAGGATTATGCCATTTCTACAGAAGAAAGAAAAGCTTTCAGCCAGATCAGCAGCGTGACAGGTTAGAGCCACTACTGACCGTGATGAGCCTACCTCTGACCCAGGTCCAGCAGATGCCCGAACTTGTACTCCTCTTCCCTCACTGTCCTACCCCTACAATCATCACCGTCTGCCATGCTTTCCCTGAAGGGTACAGGTTACCCCAGAACTCCACAGGTCTGGCTCTCTCTTCTCAAACCTTTGCTTTAAATATCCATGCTAAAATGTTGTTTCCTTTCTTTCTTCTGACCAACATCCACTGTACAGTGGAGGAGCAAAAACAAGAAACCACAATAACAACTCCCATTCAGAAGGATCGGAGACATGAAGCAGTCACAGGTGCCTAGATATGATGTTGCCCTGCTAGGCAGGAATTAGTAAGACTGCCCTGCCCTGGCCATGGAGCAAGTTCTGTAGTTGGTCCCTGCTTCTGCTCTCTGGGAGAGGCCTCCCAGCAGCCCTCACTTTAACTTTGTCCCCTGGGAAGTCCTTCTTTGTTCCTTTCCCTCCGTAGCTTTATCTGAAGTAGGTGTTGGAAAGTGTGTGCTCCTTGGGAGAGAATGAATATGGGCCTTTACAGGCCAAGCTGTGGCTTCTCTGGCAGTACAATTTCTTTTTTTAAAAAAAGATGACTGGTAAGGGGATCTTAACCCTTGACTTGGTGTTGTCAGCACCACACTCACCCAGTGAGCTAACCGGCCATCCCTATATGGGATCCGAACCCGTGGCCTTGGTGTTATCAGCACCACACTCTCCCGAGTGAGCCACAGGCTGGCCCCAAATTTCTTAAAAATTTCACAGGCTTCTGGTCTGTTGGCATCTAGTCAGTTCCATGTGCCAGCTACCACATCCAAATTCCATTTTGGACCGAGTTCTTAAGCATGATTTATTTCCCAGTATCTGTGTTTGGCCCATCTCTCTCTTCCTCTTTTTAGTAGTACCTACATTGAGATCCTTTGAAACATGGACTTGGGTGGGAAGATGCACCCTTACTCAGATCTTTTCTGCTGGCCTACCTGCCTGCCTTTGTTACAGTTCATTGTCTTATTGAGAGGCCTTTGAGAAAGACTGGGAGAGGTAATATTATTTTCTGCTCTTTGGTGTAAACACTAACCCTAACCCTAAGCAGTTATCTTTTCTCAGTTTCTGGACATTGTGCATTCCTTTGCATCTTTGCTTACTGCCATGGTTTGAATGTCCCTCCCAGCTCATGCTGAAATTTAACTACCAATATGGCGGTAGAAGGTGAGGCCTTTAAGAGGTGATTGGATCTCAAAGTCCATGTCTAGTGAATGGACTGATCCATTCATGGAATAATGAGTTGATAGTTTAGTGGGTGTGGTTCTGAAGGCTTTATAAGGAGAGTGAGTGAGAAGGTTAGCTCTCTTGCTTAGGCCCCTCTCGCCGTGTGATACCCTGTGTTGCTGTTATCACCAAGAAAGCCCTCACCAGATGTGTTCCTTAGACCTTGGACTTCCCAGCCTCTGAAACTGTAAGAAATAAATTTCGTCTCTTTACAAATTACCCAGTTTTAGGTTATAAGCAAGAGAACTGGACTAATACACTTACAAACTGACAAACAATTCTTGCCTGAGCTCATATCTTTCTCGCAATGCCTTGCTAAAAGCTGCCAACACATGCTCATGTTCTGGTTCTTTCCAGCTCCATCACCTACAGCATAAGCTTCTTTGGCAAAGAAGCCCCCAAATACAGACCTGAAGAGAACAGTTTATTTTTCTCTCATGTTAACAGTCCTGAGGTGAGTGATTCAGGTTCAAAGGGTTCCTTCATCTTGTTTCTCTGCCATCCACTAGGGCAGTGTTTCTCAAACTCTCTGTGTTTACAGACCAATTTTCTATAATTCTGATGAAGAAATTATTTATTTCTGTCAAAAACCAATACTTTTGATTTATACTCTGTTCAGAGGCAAATGCACTGATTATGTACTTGTATCTCACAGAAATATCAAATTGCCATAAACATTTCTAAGTGTTTAATCTCAATTTCTGTACTTATTTTCTCATTGATGGAAATTTGTGCTGCCCTGGCCTTTGCCCTTGTTTGAATGTTCAAAGCTGTATCACAGGCCTGTTTTTGTTTCAACTTGCAGGAAGGGAGAAGAGAATGGAGGGGCACACACTCTATGTGTTAGGGCTGACCTGGCAGTAGCTCACTTCATTTGTGCTCACATTCCATTGGCAGGAACTTAGTTATGTAGCCATTCTAGCTGCAAGTAGGCTGGAAAATGGAGTGTCCTGGTGGGCATCTAAGTGCCCAGCTGCAAACCTGTTACTCTGCAAGAAAAGGAAGACACGATTTAGCAGTCTATACTGCAGAACATAAAACTAAATAATAATATGAAAAATAATTACAAGAGAAGTCACAGGGCAATATGCAAGTATGGCCAATTGAATTAGAAGAATTCAATTCTTCTGTGAGTTTAGCGTCATACTATGCAGAACAGGACTTCTTAGAAATGGAGTCTGGGGTCCTGCTGGTCCTCTAGTACAGCCTGAAGGTTAAAGGCTGTTTGTGTGGTGAAGTTAACTATCAGAAGTTCAGATGAGAAGAAGCTGAGAACCATTCTCAGAGGGAAGTCCAGAAACCAAATGTCCAGGTTTGGATCTGAGTTAGAATCCACAAGGCTATGTCCAGAGTTCTTGGTCAGGAATATATCCAATGTCAGGGACCTCTATAGTAGTCAGGACCCAATAGGGCATGCTATTGGATAAATGTGTCCCCCCAAAGTTTATGTGTTGGGAACTTAATCCCTCCCCATTTTGACAGTGTTAAGTGGATGGGAAATCCTATTATGGTAATTGAAAGGTGGAGCCTTTCAGAGGTGATTAGATTGAGAGGACTGTACCCTTGTGAATAGATTAATCCATTGACTGTTTAATAGGTGATCATGGGTGTGGTTCTGATGGCTCTATAAGGAGAGTGAGTGAGAAGGTTAGCTCTCTTGCTTAGGCCCCTCTCGTATAACTTCGTATAATGTATGCTATACGAAGTTATTACGGATTTCCTTGGCATGACTTTCCCCCAAGAAAGTACAAACATGACTAAGAAATTGGTCTCGCCTTTGGAAGCTGATAGTCTGGTGGTAAAGGATGACACATAGGCAGGGAATGACTCTGCAGTGCAACATCAGGGGATTTCCCCCCAATGGCTAAAAAAGAGTCAATCTAGTAAATAAAAAGCCACTTTGGGAGAATCAATGTACAGATTCTCATTGACTTACAATGAGATTATGGCCCAATAAACCCATTGTAAATTAAAAATATCATAACAGTACCATGGTTGGATTAGAACAAACAGTGTGGACTAAAATTTTGTTGTGAATTTTACAATGTAAAGAAATATAATTTTTCATGGGAAGTCATTTACTGTAAACCAGTACTTTGAAGTTTCTCAAAGTATATTTTTGCAGATGACAAAGTTTTTTGTACAAGAACATCTTTTTCAACAATCAATATCTACACTTTAAATTTTGACATTCTTTTTTAAATTTATTTTTATTAGCATATTCATTGTTACAAACCATACTTATTCTTTATGTCCCTTACCTAATCTCCTCCCTCCCCCCCTCCAAAATTTTGACGTTCTTGACTCCTTCAAACAGTAAAGCTACTGAAGTGTGATTACACAACAGTCTAAGGATTATTTGCTATATATAATAGAACATATGGAGTTAAGTATAAATAATATTAATTTTAAGCACTTTAGCATCTTTTATAAGAGTCATAGGATAAAATGTATTTGCCAACTTTCTAGTCTAATGAGTTTAATAAAGATTAAAATTTTATAATAGATAAAGCAAACACAATGAAAGATTTACATTATGTTTGGATAAACTAAGTCAGGGAGTTTGCCGATCATATAAAACCCATGTATCACCTCTTTTATTTAGTTCTGTATGCTTTCACGTTTACTTTACTGTTTAATCAAGAGGCTTAAGACAGTCTTCAGTCATCAAGAACATCTGGAGAACAACACCTTTGATTATAGTTGTTTATTAAACAAATCCTAGGGTAAAAGCTGTGTGTATATACCCTGGCTTTCCATAAATCCACCCACTCGATGGGAAGAGAAAGCAGTGGGAGAGCCAGCTGACATGCCACAGGCTGTGCTCCCTGCCTACAGGGCTCATAAACTTGCACCAACACAATGCCCCATTTATTCAGCCAAGCCCAGGCTGCAGTTTTCTCCTGCGTGTCACCACCTTGGAGCTGAAGATGACATGAGACACTTAAGTTTCTCATCTGCATTAAGTATGTTCCCAAGCCCACCTAGGATATGCTTGCCTCTCCTCTATGTGGCCACTTTTCTTAGACCCTTTACTTTAAGAGCATATTGTGGACACTTTGTTGTTAAGAAGAACAGAGGATCTAGATCAGAACAATTTTAGGTTCTTAAGAAACAGAGTAACCAAACATTAGCAAAGTTGAGAGTTTAGCTTTCTCAAGAGAAATGATCTAGTGTATGGAGGGAAGCAGATTTGTAATAGCTCTACCCTTAGCAAGCACCCCCCAAAGTAAACATACTAGCTTTATCGAAGAATACCAGAGGCTTCTAATACTCTATGACAGACAATATCTGTTTAAGTTTGATCTTGAACAAATTGCTACTCTTCTGTTTATTTTACAGTAGCAAAGAGTAAAGTAATTGCTTATGAAACACAGATGCTGTATTTATTTTGAAATTACTGCAGTATGGTAGAGTCAATAACATTCTGCTTCCCCCCTGCCCCCGTTTAAAAATTATTTTTATTATTTACTTCTTTACAGAGCAATTCAATTACAGAAAAATGGAGCAGATAGAACAGAGTTCTTACACCCCCTCCCATACACAGTGTCTCCTATTATTAAATCTTACATTAATGTGGTACATTTGTTATAATTAATTGAATTGATATGGATATATTATTAACAGAAGTTCATACTTTATATTTTTTAGTTTTTACCCAGTGCCCTTATCGTGTTGCAGGATCCCATGCAGGATACACATTATATTTAGTCATTATGTCTCCTTAGGTTCCTCTTGCTGTGAAAGTTTCTCGGATTTCCTTATTTTTGATGGCCTTGACAGTTTTGAGAAGAAGTGGTCAGGAATTTTGTAGAATATCTGTCAAATGAGATTTGTTTGATGTTTTTCTCATGATTACCCCACGGTTATGATTCTTCGGGGAGGAAGATCACAGAGTAAAGTGCTATTCCTAACATATCTCAAGATTACAGACGAGCAACATGGCTTGTCACTGTTGATGTTGACCTTGGTCATCTGGCTGATGCAGTGTTTGTCACATTTCTCACTGGAAAGTCAATGCCTCCCTCCTCCCCTTCTGTATTATTCTCTCTGGAAGTAACTCACTATGCACAGCCCGCACTTAAGGATCTCGGCAGTTTGTGCTCCTTCTGCTTTAGGGTGGAATATCTGTATAATTTATTTGGACTTCTTCTGCCTGGGAGATTTGTCTCTTCTTTCCCATTTATTATTTTATTCAGTCATTTATTTATGTCAGTGTGGACTCATGGATATTTATTTCATACTTTGGGTTATAATCTCATACTACTTTACTTTGTTGCTTGAATTGTTCTAGCTTTGACCATTGGGTCCCCCTCTCTTTTGATTTTTCTTTTTAAGGCTGGATGGTACAGGGATCTGAACCCATGACCTTGGTAATATGAGTCTCTTGAAATTATGTTCAAAGAGGAATCTTAGTTTCTGATGTTCATACTAACAGGGGAGAGGTCTCTATTGTGGGGCTGTCCTTCAGACCACCCTGACTTGTCTGCTTTGGTGAAGCTGCTTTTCAGGGGTAGCAAACATCACTCCTTACATCTCTCAGACAGCAGGACTTGGAGCCAGGTCTATCCAGGGAAATGAAAGAGTAGTGAGACCCAAATTACAGAGTATACAGAAGAAGAAGAAAGCACTAAGGCTCAGTTTGGGTAACCAGTTAGGGGGTATGTGGGCATGTGTGCACAAGGATACTTCATTTAATCCTACATTTAGCAAGTGTTTACTGAGTTCCTACTGTGTGCTGGGAATTGTTCCAGGCACTGGGGATGTGCCATAACAACACAAAATGTGTACTTTCTAGATGGGGAGACAGACTATAGCCCCAAGTAGATAGTGTCAGGTTGTGAGAAATGCTGTAAAGAAAACTAAAATAAGGTAAATGGCTTAAGTGCAGCAGGATGGTGTGGGTGTTCTTTAGCGAGTGGCTAAATTCTCTGATAAATTTATTCTCTGATAAAGTGGAATTTGAGCAGGAATGAGGTAGAGAAATGAGCCTGTGGATATCTGGGGAAAGGGAGTCCTGGGCAGAGGGAAGGACAAGTGTAAAGGCCTTGAGACTAATGGCTAAAGTGAACCTCGGGAATTATTTGTGAATTTAAATCTCCCAAGCTATCTCAATTTTGCCATTAACATGAATTATTAAAAATAATTCAGTGAACAAACATGATTACTTACTCAGGATTGGTTGCTAGGGTACCAACTAACCTAACATCCAGCTCCCATCTGGATGGGGTTTCCAGAGAAGAGAGGACTGTTCTATATGTGTGAACCATAGGAAAAGAAAATATGCAGAGCACTAACCTTGTCTTCGATACCCCACTGCTTCTTCCTAGGAAGAAG
>NW_007729168.1:153894-158068 GCF_000696425.1 Galeopterus variegatus
AAATTTATTCTCTGATAAAGTGGAATTTGAGCAGGAATGAGGTAGAGAAATGAGCCTGTGGATATCTGGGGAAAGGGAGTCCTGGGCAGAGGGAAGGACAAGTGTAAAGGCCTTGAGACTAATGGCTAAAGTGAACCTCGGGAATTATTTGTGAATTTAAATCTCCCAAGCTATCTCAATTTTGCCATTAACATGAATTATTAAAAATAATTCAGTGAACAAACATGATTACTTACTCAGGATTGGTTGCTAGGGTACCAACTAACCTAACATCCAGCTCCCATCTGGATGGGGTTTCCAGAGAAGAGAGGACTGTTCTATATGTGTGAACCATAGGAAAAGAAAATATGCAGAGCACTAACCTTGTCTTCGATACACCACTGCTTCTTCCTAGGAAGAAGAGGAGGGTATTACTGAAAGCAAGCTAAAATGCCAGGTAGCAATTTGTCTTCTAAGATGTAGCTAGAAATAAAAGCTGCTTGAGTGGTTTTAAATGTCTTAATTTTCATAATTGTTTCCACATTCCCAGCTGGCTGTACAATGTTTCAGGGAAACAGGTTTGGGAGAATCTAAATGAAAGCTTTACTCATGAAGTTTTCATTTGGATTCCACATACAGACTTTCCAAACCATCATTTTATGAAGTCTTAAATTACTGAAGTTTGAAGTTGTGGTAATCACTCCAAAGTTTAGCATTTTTTGTTTCTGGGTCAGAACTTTCAAATCCTCTAAACCTTTAGTATAAAACAAACAAAAACAGCTTGGGACTTAGCAGAAGTAAAGTTTAGTGAAGTTAACCTGGTCCTGAAATTGACCATATTGTGTTCTAACTTACCATAAAAGTTGAAAACATATTTTCGGAAAATTGCTTTTTCTGATATTCTCAGGGCTAGTAAAAAATAAATAGAATAAAATAATAATAATAAAAAAGATTAAAGGCTATTTACAATGCCCCGATTTTTTTTATAGTGTGGGGCCATCTTTGAATGTGATTTGCTCACATCATTGTATTTTGGTACTTCTGTAGTTATTGTAAGTATAACTGTAGTCCTTGGTTCTGTCTGATGTTTCATTTGCCTGTGGAGAGAAATCACAGCATTGTAGATAAGCATGCAAGTTATGGAGCGAGGCTGCCCGAATAGAATCGAGGGTCTTCCACTTCCTGGCTGTATGACTTTAGGCAAGGGTGCTTTGGTTTCCTCATCTGCAAAATGGGTGTAATAAGGGTGTCTAGGGCTGGCCAGTTAGCTCAGTTGGTTAAAGCGTGGTGCTGATAACACCAAGATGCAGTGTTTGATCCCTGTACCCACCACACCCACCAAACAAAACAAAACAACAACAACTATATATATATATAGAGAGAGAGAGAGAGAATCTGTATCATTGTTGGGAGGATTAAATGAGATGATCTATGTAAAATGCTTAGTCAGGAGGAAGCACTCAAATAGTAGTAATTAAAAACAGTAATAATAGGGCCGGCCCCCTGGCTCACTCAGGAGAGCGCGGTGCTGGTAGCACTGAGGCCGTGGGTTCGGATCCTATATAGGGGTGGCTGGTGTGCTCACTGGCTGAGCGTGGTGCAGACCACACTGTGCCGAGGGTTGCGATCCCCTTACCCGGTCAAAAAAAAAAAAATAGTAATAATAAAGTGGAGATATTTTACCTGAGAGCACAGAATAACTAATGGAGCTCTCTAATTGTCATATTTAGTGGCTGAGGTATAAGTCAGCAAAGGCATTTAACAGAGACTTTTCATTTTAGTGGGGGAAAGATAGTGTAGGGCAGAGATTAATTAATTCATTCAACAAATGCTGACGGTAAAGAGGTGGGCATGATCAGCAAGGCTCCTGCTGGTCACTTTTGCTGGATGGTCTAGGGGTGGGAGATGGACAATATATGTGTAAACCCAAAAGAAAATACCAGGTAATGAATAATAAGTGTTCTGATGGAGATAAAACAGGGCTCTCTGATAAGGAGAGCTGCAGGGCTACTTTGAATTGGTCAGAGAAAGTATCTCCGTGGAGGGGAAGTTGAGGCTAGGACTGAAATAACTTATTAGTTTGTTTAAAATCACAGAATCATATTTTAAGGTTTGAGAGAGGTCAAGAGATGCTAAATTGGTCATTTATTATAAGCTTGCTGAAGTATTTGGTAATTTCCAGCAAAGAACATGTGGTGATCTGTAGTTAATATATGTACTGGGGACTGTTAACAAGCTTGGTAGCTTGGTAGCTTGTTAACAGAGGAGAAGATGGCAGAAGAGAAGAAAAATCCAAAGTACTAATTCACAGAACTTTGAGTTACTCACTTTTAGAGCTCTGGGGTGATGGAGTTTGGAAATGTTTTATAGGAGAGTTGGTGAAAGTTATATGTCCTGATGTGGTCAGTTGTTAGCAAGTGAAGTTTTATGGTAATGTGAAGTTTTAAGTAGAAAACCATTTTATTTTCATTATCACTGAAAAACTGTAAGGTGTGATGTGCTGGTAAGAGTAAACTGAACATATGTGAATCTTTGAGGCTTTTCCTTTGAACATTAACTTTGATTTTTCAGAGCTATAGTTGTAGAAGAGAGGTCAACTACGTTAAATAGAATGTGTGTTCCTAAGACAATTTGTAAACTAGCGCTTAAAAGTCTGTTTATTTATTGTGGAAAACATGGGACATAAAAAACACTGGAAAGAATGTTTTTAAAAATGACTCAGTTTCATCATTCTTAATTAGCTATTTACATTTTGGAATTTTTTTCCTTACCATTTTTCTACACCTTTAAAAAATAGTCAACACACTATTTGTGTGTCGGGGGGCAGGCGCATACATATATAATTATTTGTAATTAAAATAATGACGTGGTTTTTATTATATCACCACAACTTCATGGAAAACATGATTTTCATTTACTGTATAATATTTCATCCTGTGGAATCTTTTTTACCAATACCCTATATGAACTTTTTTACTCTCATGGTCTGTTTCTCCCAAAAGTAGAATCTGGGGTTAGGGGGTAGGAAGCTGCTTAGTGGGAGTTCTGGCTAATCATACTTTTTCTGTGGTATCCCAGCTTTGTAAGACAAAGCTACTTCTCAGTCTCAGGACAATTTTGGCTAAAACATGTCTAAGAATGTGCCATTTTGGTTTTGTTGGTGGAAAGTTGAATTTGAAGATTTTTGAAATAAAAATCATTGAGGTTTTAGTTCATCATATAATCACAAATTCCACCAAATATAATAACCAAAACTAAAATTTTAAGATCCAATCAAAAGAAAATTAGGAAAATTATAACAGTATTTTTTCTAGTATCTTAATTCCAACCTCTTTGTGACATATTAATCTTGATATTTCTAATAAATTAGGCAAGAATAATATACAATCATCCCTTGGTATCCTTGGGGTATTGGTTCCAGGACCTCCCATGGATACCAAAATCCACATATGCTTAAGTCCCTGATATGAAATGGCATAGTATTTGCATATATCCTATGCACATCCTTCTGTATACTTTAAATCATCTCTGTATTGTTTATAATACCTAATATTATGTAAATGGTATGTTACACTGTATTTTTAAAAATTTATTTATTATTGTTTTTTTAATTCTAAGATGCGTGGAGCATATACTGTATTATTTAGGGAATAATTACAAGAAGAAAGTCTGTATTTGTTCAGTACAGATGCAATTTTTTTCCAAAATAGTTTTGACTTGCAGTTGGTTGAATCCATGGATGTGAAACCCACAGATATGGAGGGCTACTGTAACTTTTAAATTAGAAATATATTTCCCTAGCTATCTAGAGTATGCAAGAAAATAAAATACAAAAATTATTTTTAATTAGTAAAAGTACACATAATAATTGTATCATTAAAATTCCTCATGTGGTATCTTAGTCCATTTCTGCTGCTATAACAAAAATACCTTAAACTGGGTAATTTATAAACAACAGAAATTTATTGCTCACAGTTCTGGAGGCTGGACAGTTCAAGATCAAGGCATCAGCAGATTTGGTGTCTGCTGAGTGCCCAGTCTCTGCTTACCAGATGGTGCCTCATTGCTGTGTCCCCACATGAGGAATGGGAAAAAGGGGCTCACAAGCTCCCTCGGGTCTCTTGGAAGGGCACTAATTGCCTCCCAAAGACCCCACCTATTCATATCACCACAATGGGGATTAGGTTTCAACATG
>NW_007729168.1:158511-169858 GCF_000696425.1 Galeopterus variegatus
ACAGTTCTGGAGGCTGGACAGTTCAAGATCAAGGCATCAGCAGATTTGGTGTCTGCTGAGTACCCAGTCTCTGCTTACCAGATGGTGCCTCATTGCTGTGTCCCCACATGAGGAATGGGAAAAAGGGGCTCACAAGCTCCCTCGGGTCTCTTGTAAGGGCACAAATTGCCTCCCAAAGACCCCACCTATTCATATCACCACAATGGGGATTAGGTTTCAACATGAATTTTGGAGGGACACAAACATTCAAACCATAGGATGTGCTTCTTGGATTGTTTGTCTTGAATTTCTATATACTTTCAACATGGCTGAAAGCTGAGCTTTCTCCTTGGATATTTAAATTGAATTTCACTAGATTAGTATCTTTTATTTACCTCTCATATGGTGCTAGTGGAATTAGAAATATGGTTTCTCTCAACCACACTTTGACAAGATGTATCAAACACCTTTAAACAAATTTATATACTTTATCTCAATTTAAAATCTGTGTATTATTTCTAAAGAAGTAATTGGCCAAGTATGTAAAGATTAGTGCACAAGAATATAGCTTTACTTATAAAATTGAAATACTGGAAACAACTTTAATGCCCAGTACTTAGGGATGAGTTAAGTAAAGTGTGGTATATTTATATAATGGAATATTATGAAGCTATTAAAATTATTATGCTATCTGTATTTTTAATTTGGGAAAGTTATCACAATATAATGTAGATACATTGGCCTGTTATATGAAGTAATTTGATATTTATAGTTAAATATTGGTGAATGTCTACCAAGGAGAATAATTTATTTGTCATTATTAAAATCGAGTCCCTCTTCCTTGTAATTGAAAGGCACTGGAACCATTTGTCTCTTGAGACTACTCTCAGTTTGTTTATTTTGAGCATGTGAAATGATATTTTACCTCCATTTGCTATCACAGAGAAGCAAGTACCTAATTCACTTAAAAGTATCATTACACCTTTAAAATATACATTAAGAAGACTGAGATACATTTCTATTTTATCCTTAAAAATTTCTGTCTTGTCTGCTTATCTTGAATCTGGACGTGGTACTGGATTTGAGAATTTGCAGGAATTTAAAGCTGGGGATTTGTACTGAGCTTCGGTTGTTAGAGCCCCTTCCTTTGTACCAGTGGACGCTCAGCTACTAGGCCTGCTGGATTTCCAGTTCTCCAGTGAATAAGTTGTAGCCTCATTCCTTGTGAGAGAGCCCACAGTCATTCCACCCAGAAGCTAGAATCTTGGCCTTAAACCACAGTGTCCTTTGATAAGACCCTCCATACTGTGGCCAGACGCTTGTGAGGCAGAACACCTGGTTTTCTCCACCAAGCCTATACAAATGGGTGTCCTTGGAGCCCCTGACCAGCCCTTTCTTGGCCAGAATCTCTCACTTTTGGGATCCAAGAAATCTTGTACTAAGAGAATTAGTATCTTCCCTGTCTGCCTGATACCCCTGTTTTGGGGTTTGCTTTCAGACATGTGTCCCAAGGACTTGCCCTCATTTGGCAGGTATGTTCTGAATCCACATTGAGTTGAATATTTGCCCAAACTCCAGATCTCAGTCTTGCCGATGGAGGCCTGATTCTCTACAACCTGCTGTGTTGGAGAGTGCCTAGGGAAGGAAACCTGAAGTGATTGAGTTGGAAAATCCAGTAAACAAATTCACACTGTTACAGTTTGAGTTAAGAGAATATAAGGAAGAAGTGAACAAAAAGTAAGGAAAGAGGTATTGAGACTAAAGTCTTCATCTCTACACCACATGCTTAATAAGTGAATGTTGTTATTGTAACTTGAAACCAAAAGATGGTAAAAGGAGGATCAGGAGTGGAACTGAAGTGATGGAAAATTGATCTCTTGTGGAAGCCATTTGGTCATGTGAAGAGTACTTCAACCCCCTTTATCTTGGCAAGAGTGTGCCTGACATTACCAACCTGCCCTTGATTAATGAACATAACTCATAAATAAGAAATGAACTAGAAACCATCAGGAGAAAGCATTAACATACTGTGTTGAAATTGTTACCAATGTAGAGTGGACATTGCAGGGCTCAGCTCATTAGACCTATTGATGCCTCCGTGATCATTCATTCATTCATTCATTTATTCAGTCATGTGGCAAGCAGGGCCACTGGCTCCGGGGGTTATAATAGTGAACAAAACAGACACATACCCTCCCTCACTGAGCTTGCAGCCTAGTCCAGGAAACAAACAATTAAAATGCAAGCTAAATGCTATGGTAGGGTGTCGGGGGCTACTGTTCTGGATCAAGGGACATTTACACTGAGACCTGAAGAATTAATAGGAGTTAGCCAGAAGAAGGGGAAACAAACAATTAAAATGCAAGCTAAATGCTATGGTAGGGTGTCGGGGGCTACTGTTCTGGAGCAAGGGACATTTACACTGAGACCTGAAGAATTAATAGGAGTTAGCCAGAAGAAGGGGTTTAGCAGTGGCAACTGGCGGTTTAGTGACTGATTTTACAGACAGTGATATTTGTTTCTTCTTTAAATTTCTTTCTAGGATGTCCAGTTCTTCTCCACAATGAATGAGTGTCACTATGATAAGCGTATGGACTTTTTTTATAATAGGAGCAACTCTGACACTGCCGATGAGTGGACAGGAACGACGCTTGTGATTGTTTTGTGTGTTGGAACGTTTTTCTGCCTGTTTATTTTTTTTTCCAATTCTCTGGTTATCGCAGCAGTGATCAAAAACAGAAAGTTCCATTTCCCCTTCTACTACCTGTTGGCTAACTTAGCTGCTGCGGATTTCTTTGCTGGCATTGCCTATGTATTCCTGATGTTTAACACTGGCCCTGTTTCAAAAACTTTGACTGTCAACCGCTGGTTTCTCCGCCAGGGGCTTTTGGATACTAGCTTGACTGCCTCCCTGACCAATTTGCTGGTTATTGCCGTGGAGAGGCACATGTCAATCATGAGGATGCGGGTCCACAGTAACCTAACCAAAAAGAGGGTGACGCTGCTCATTTTGTTCATCTGGGCCATCGCCATCTTCATGGGGGCTGTCCCCACACTGGGCTGGAATTGCATCTGCAACATATCTGCCTGCTCCTCCCTGGCCCCCATTTACAGCAGGAGTTACCTCATTTTCTGGACTGTGTCCAACCTCATGGCCTTCTTCATCATGGTTGTAGTGTACCTGCGGATCTACATGTACGTCAAGAGGAAAACCAACGTCTTGTCTCCACATACAAGTGGGTCCATCAGCCGCCGGAGGACACCAGTGAAGCTAATGAAGACGGTGATGATTGTCTTAGGTAAGAGGAAGCAAGTGAGCCCTTATGCCCATTCATTCAGCAAATCTTTCTTGAGTACCTGTTGTGTAAAAGACACTTACTAGGCAGTAAGAATGCAGCAGTGAACAAGAACAGACATAAATTCCCACCCACCTGGAGCCTATATTCTAGTAGGGGAAAATAAAATAAGTATCCTAATTGGAATAAACAACATAATTAAAATTTATAGAATAAATGAATCTTAGGCAAAAAAATTAATCAGGGAAAGGAGATAAGGAGTGTTAATCAGTTATAGTTTGCAATTTTAAAAAGCGTGGATGAGGGACACATAGAAGATGATCTTTGAAGGGCCGGCCCATGGCTCACTTGGGAGAGTGCAGTGCTGATAACACCAAGGCCACGGGTTCAGATCCCATATAGGGATGGCCGGTTAGCTCACTGGCTGAGCGTGGTGCTGACAACATCAAGTCAAGGGTTAAGATCCCCTTACTGGTCATCTTTATTAAAACAAATAAATAAATAAAATAAAAATAAGATGATCTTTGAGCAGAGATGTGAAGGTAGTAAGGGAGCAAACCCTGTGGGTGTCTGGGGAGGGATGTTCCAGGTGGAAGCTGCAGGAAGCACAGGGGCCCTGAACAGAAGAAGACCAGTGTGGCTGGAGTGGAGTGAGCAGGGGAGGAGAGGAGATGAGGCCAGAGAGCTGGTGGGGGAGGGTGGGGCCACTCACATTATGTAAGGCCGTGTAGTTATCAGGACTTTGGCTTTTCTGTGTGGGATGAGAAGCTATTGGAAGGTTTTGAATCAGGGAGTGACACGATCTCACTTAAATTTTAAGGGTATCTCTCTGGCTGCTATTTTAAGGGAATGCTATAATGGGTAGGAGCAAAAAGAGGAATATTGCTTCAGAGGGATTTCAGGACTCAGATCGTAGCAGCCAGAGGACAGTTGGAGGTGATGGTCAGATTCTGGATATTATTAAAAGATAGAATTGATAGGATTTGCTGATGGGGAAGCAAATCCTATCATAGGGGAAGGTGAGAGGAGGAGGCGAAGGTGGGTAATTTCACCGAGATGGGGAAGACTGAAGAGGAAGAGCTTGGGGGGGGAAGGTCAGAAGTTTGGTTTTGGATGAGCTAAATCTAGGATCCTTTTGGACATCCAAGTGGAGTGGCAATCCTACTGAGTAGATAGTTGGGTGTATATGAATCAGGAATTCAGGATTTAGGTCTGGGATGGAGATGTACATTTGAGAGTCATTGTGGGGAAGATATGGTATTTTAAATGACAAGACTGCATGAGCTCACCATGATAGTGAATGTGGCTGTGGAGTAGGGAGGACAAGGTGTGAGCCTTGGTGCACTCCAGTGTAAGGACATCGGGAAGGCAAAGAGCCCCAGGAGGAGGAACCAGAAAACCCAGGAGATTCTGGAGGGCTAGAGGCCAAGAGAAGAAAGCAGACAAGGGAAGGGAGCGTTGGCAGCATTGATGTGTTAATCAGAGGTGGGGGAAGACAAGGTCTTACTGGGTGTAGCAAAGTGGTGGATTTTTGATGACTTTGAGAAGATCAGAGTTGGTATTTCTGAGAGCCTGATTGGAGTAAAATTGAGAAAGGGAGGAGAGGTTTTGGAAGTGTTAGGACAGCTCTGAGAAGTTTTGCCTTATACTGTACTGTGCTACTTTCTCTGCTTAACTTGTAGGCATGATCATTTGCTTGACTATGTGTCTTGAGAAGTTACCTGCCTGCTTAAGAGAAAACTTCCTTTTTCAGCTTATCATATATAGTATACAGCACAAGATAGAAAGACTTCTGTAAAATCCCAGGTGACAAGAACAGGACTCTGAGATAGTCATGGTCACTTGCTTCAGTTTCATATGTAACTGGCACATTTATGGAAGGGTTTAAAATAAAGGAACTGTGTGGTTTGGGCAGGTATGGTGTTGACTAAGAAAAAAACTGGAATAAACAGTAAACTTGCCAAGTAAGATATGAGAAGTAGTGGGATTGAGGTGAAACAACGTTGGGGAATTGGTTAACAGCAGGCAGACAGTTTGGTGTGGAAGACCTGAGGAAGTTGCTCAGTGGTGAGACAGAGGCATCTAGTTGAAGATGGGAAGTTCGGGGACAGGGAAACGAAACTGAAGAGCTAGGTGGGGTAAAGTTTTTAAGACTTCTAGCTCCTGGTTTCCTTGGATAACAAGAGAATTGGGTTTTAGCCCCAACTATTTCATTTTCTACAAGGGTGACATTAAGCACATTAGTTTACTTAGATTTCTTCATCTGAGGTGGAATAGGTAATCTTTAATTTCCTTCCAAGTTATAAAGTTCAGGGATCCTATTATAAGAATAAGTAACCAAAGATGGGGATGCAAAAAAAGAGAGAGGAATGTGTGTGCATGCATGCACTTATCTGTGCGTGCACATGCATGAGAGAGAGAGAGAGAGAGAATCTTGTGGGGCAGCAGCCAACACAGAGTTCTGTGGCTGACCGTGTGTCAAAGCACAGAGCCTCCTTCCCTGACAGCACATACAATAGTGTCTTCCTAAGGAGGAAGCCCTAATTGCTATACATAATACATGTAAGTATTCAGCTGCCTAAAAACAGCATCTCCCAACAATGATATATTAGAAAAATCAACAGTGCTGGTGTCTACCATCATTGTAGTCACTGGTTCTGAGTATGTGGGGATGAATAGTGTAATACTAATTTCTTTAATGATTACATGATTTAAATATCTTGATGATAAAATGCTAAACCTTTCTATCCTTGATATATATTTTTTGTAGGGAAAGTTCATTTAAGATTAAATCCTAATGTTTCTTACAAACACTCTTGTTTTATAGCAGGGAGTGGGGGGCGGCTGGCCAATACAGGGATCAAACCCTGGACCTTGGTGTTATTAGGATCATGCTCTAACCAACTGAGCTAACCAGTCAGCCCAAACACTCTTTAAATATTAGACAATCAGCCAATAAAACGTATTGTCTATTAAACAGCATCTAAGAGGCATATGGTTTCATGAACTCAGTGAGCTTAATCTCGTTTCAGAGAAGAAGGAAAGCATGGACAGGAGCTGTGCACTTGGAGAAAGCGTCTTAGAGGGCTTGGAGTGTAATGTGGAAGGATAGGTGGAATTCATGTGGTCAGGAGGAAAAGACGTTCTAAGTAGGAGAGAAACAGCATAATCAAAAATGTGGTGATAGAGACATGTTTAGTTTGCNTTTTTTTTTTTTTTTTCTCCATGGTAGGTGGCCTATTGCACCCAATTCAAACCCTAGGTTACAGGTAGAATTTCTGGTGTGTGGGCAAACAAGAACTTTTGTGGTTTCATAGGCCCTGTCTTCTAAGGCAGAGAGGCCTTTTCTTACTACATGTGGTGGCTGCTGCAATGGAGACCATTACTGAGAGAGGTCCAGGAGTATATTCCTGTCATGTCCCAATGTGAGGCTATGATAAAATGAACTCTTGGGAAATAAACACATTAGAGGATGCAGAGTGTGTGTGGTGTGGTACAGAAATCATCATAATGTCTCTAGATCCTGAGACTTTTAGTAAGGTTTGGAGGTCAACAGACACACAGTATGATTGTTAGAATAATTTCAAACTGAGAGTTTATTTAACAAATATTTATATAGCACTTAGTATGTGCCAACCATTGTCCTAAGTGTTTTTACAAATATTAACTTATTTAATCCTTATGGCAACCCTGTGAGGTAGGTGCAATTATCCCCATTTACCAGATGAAGAAACTGAGTGAGTTTAAGCAATGTGCCTACTGAAGTCACTCAGCTTTTAATGGTGGAACCAAGACTCTCTGAGCAGTTGGCCTGGAGAGTCCATGTGTTTAACACCGCACTCTGTGGCTAGTTTTGATGTATTTGGAGTTTTCACTGGTCTCCTCTTTGTCCTGTCTTCTGCTTTGACCACCTCATTCTTCTTTGAGCACCTTGACAAGAACATAGACAAGAACAAGAAACGGAGAATTCACATTGATGTATATTTCCACTCTTGAGCAAGAGAGGATGTTAATGTTTTTTGTAAAGAGAGAAGTTTGGTATTTATATAGGTCATATCAATGAACTGTGCTACTTTCTCTGCTTAACTTGTAGGCATGATCATTTGCTTGACTATGTGTCTTGAGAAGTTACCTGCCTGCTTAAGAGAAAACTTCCTTTTTCAGCTTATCATATATAGTATACAGCACAAGATAGAAAGACTTCTGTAAAATCCCAGGTGACAAGAACAGGACTCTGAGATAGTCATGGTCACTTGCTTCAGTTTCATATGTAACTGGCACATTTATGGAAGGGTTTAAAATAAAGGAACTGTGTGGTTTGGGCAGGTATGGTGTTGACTAAGAAAAAAACTGGAATAAACAGTAAACTTGCCAAGTAAGATATGAGAAGTAGTGGGATTGAGGTGAAACAACGTTGGGGAATTGGTTAACAGCAGGCAGACAGTTTGGTGTGGAAGACCTGAGGAAGTTGCTCAGTGGTGAGACAGAGGCATCTAGTTGAAGATGGGAAGTTCGGGGACAGGGAAACGAAACTGAAGAGCTAGGTGGGGTAAAGTTTTTAAGACTTCTAGCTCCTGGTTTCCTTGGATAACAAGAGAATTGGGTTTTAGCCCCAACTATTTCATTTTCTACAAGGGTGACATTAAGCACATTAGTTTACTTAGATTTCTTCCTCTGAGGTGGAATAGGTAATCTTTAATTTCCTTCCAAGTTATAAAGTTCAGGGATCCTATTATAAGAATAAGTAACCAAAGATGGGGATGCAAAAAAAGAGAGAGGAATGTGTGTGCATGCATGCACTTATCTGTGCGTGCACATGCATGAGAGAGAGAGAGAGAGAGAATCTTGTGGGGCAGCAGCCAACACAGAGTTCTGTGGCTGACCGTGTGTCAAAGCACAGAGCCTTCTTCCCTGAGAGCACATACAATAGTGTCTTCCTAAGGAGGAAGCCCTAATTGCTATACATAATACATGTAAGTATTCAGCTGCCTAAAAACAGCATCTCCCAACAATGATATATTAGAAAAATCAACAGTGCTGGTGTCTACCATCATTGTAGTCACTGGTTCTGAGTATGTGGGGATGAATAGTGTAATACTAATTTCTTTAATGATTACATGATTTAAATATCTTGATGATAAAATGCTAAACCTTTCTATCCTTGATATATATTTTTTGTAGGGAAAGTTCATTTAAGATTAAATCCTAATGTTTCTTACAAACACTCTTGTTTTATAGCAGGGAGTGGGGGGCGGCTGGCCAATACAGGGATCAAACCCTGGACCTTGGTGTTATTAGGATCATGCTCTAACCAACTGAGCTAACCAGTCAGCCCAAACACTCTTTAAATATTAGACAATCAGCCAATAAAACGTATTGTCTATTAAACAGCATCTAAGAGGCATATGGTTTCATGAATTCAGTGAGCTTAATCTCGTTTCAGAGAAGAAGGAAAGCATGGACAGGAGCTGTGCACTTGGAGAAAGCATCTTAGAGGGCTTGGAGTGTAATGTGGAAGGATAGGTGGAATTCATGTGGTCAGGAGGAAAAGACATTCTAAGTAGGAGAGAAACAGCATAATCAAAAATGTGGTGATAGAGACATGTTTAGTTTGCTCCTGTTTTTTTTTTTTTCTGGCAGCTGGCTGGTACAGGGATCCAACCCTGGACCTTGGTGGAAATGTCTAAAGCTTGTATTGTACCACAAGGAAGGCCCCATGGAGCATAGATGCTTGTTGTGGTTCAGTGGAAAATAGCTCAACTGTGAGCTAGAAAAGTTTAGTTAGTTATCCTCTTTGGAAGGAGAGAGGTAGATCAGATGACCTTTGTTTCCTTTTCAGCTTTAGGATTTTGGTTGAACACAAGAGTACACAGAGATGGATGGGGAGCCGATTCTTTCCTTGAGGGTGGTGGTAGTGATGATGTTGGTGTGAGTTTTAAATCTGTGCATGATTGGAAAGGCATCTGGGCATCATGTTCCCATTTCAGCAGCCCTGAGGCAGAATGCTTGGCCACTTCTGGGTTATGACGTGTGATGGGGCCCTTTATGTGAAAGAAATTGCTTATTGAATGTTCTCATCGAAAAGACATTGGAGACATATGATCCTGCTTTCCAAAGGGCACTAAGGCCTGCCAAATAGAGAGTTTTGAAATCTTACCTGTCAACAAGCCTAAACAACTACAGCAACCAAACACACAAGAAAGCCCATGTGAGCTTCTCATTTATTGTCAAACAACACACCATGTGAGCTGTGCACACAGAAATGGTCTCAACTTTCTCTTATTTTTGAAATGTCTTGAATACAAAAGAAAAGAACGAGTAAAATGATTTGCAAACCATTCTTCTGAAGTGTTCCATGAAGCTTCCTGTCTCTTGGGGTGATGTTTTTCAAACTGTGGGTTGTGACCTGCTAGTGAGATTATAAACAACACTTTTTTTTTAATGACATAAAAAGAAGAGAAAATGTCAGAATACCTTGCATTTAATAGGTATAAGTATTGTTTCATAACCTTTCTTTTTGTATGTGTGTATATATGTACTGGATTGTGATATAAAATGTATTTCTTACCATGAGTTATGGTCAAGAACATTTGAAAAGCCATGTTCTTAGGGTCAAGGTTTCTTTTCTGGCTAATAAAGACAGAACTTTTTAAAAATATGAAACATCATTGTTAAGGGCCTTTGAAAAGGTTTGTGGTAATTGAAACAAGGAGCTGGATGTTTTTCTTCTCACCTTTTCCTCCTTTCTGTCCACTTAGATTAATGCTAAATCCTCCTTTTCTTTCTTTCAAGGGAGAGAGGAAGGAGGCAAAGTGATGTTAAGGGAGGAACCAGTACCCGGAGTTCTCGTGCTAGGAGGAAATAGGTGAAAATTGAGTACTGGAAAGAGCCTTGCTAGGGTACTAGTAGTGTTCATACGTGATGTTTCTGCAGTACTGTGTCCCTTTCAGTGCTTTAATACATTGTTTTTATTTGGTCTCATGGAAATCCTGCAAAGTAAGTAGGGAAGTATTATCCTATTTTCCTGCCACTCCCTTAGATAATGTCCTATGCTCAAGCTATGATTTATAGTACCCTATTTTGCCTCTCTATGCCTTTGCACATGTTGGAATACCTTTTCCCTTGTTCTGCCTGGAAATTCCCATTCATTTTGTAATACCTACCTAGGGTCTACCTTCTTTCTCTGCCCTCTCTGGGTAATCTGATTACTGCCTCCTTTGGGTCACTTCTCAATCTTGTCCACACCTCCGTCAGTGCACTTACTTGTTTATATGCTTGGTGTTTTTGTTGTTGTTGTTGTTGTTTTAACTAGGATGTGCACACTTCGAAGTCAAGGGCTGTAACTTATTTATCTGTCTTTGCATATCTAACAGGTAGCACTCTGTCTGGCACATACTTGTTGAGATTATAATAGAATGAGTAAATGAGGAAATTGAGGTTTAGGGAAGTTAGTGGTTTTTCAAAAGTTGGAACTAAAGTAGAACCCAGATTTCCTCACTTCCAGCTTGGCTTTGGCAGCCTCTGGCTGGGACATGGCTGTGACAGTGGGGTAGACAATGGCAGGAAGGAGTGGATATCCCATTTTATAATATGAGAAACTGATGTCTCAGAAAGGCAAGTGATTATAATATCGGGGAAAGGAGAAAAGAAATGAATATCTCTTGAGTGCCTCCTATGACGAGATCAGCATGTTCCGTGTTTTCAGGATTTTATTTCACTTAACCCTCATAACAACTCTGTGGGGATCAATTTTACAGATAAGCTCAAGCGGACTCAAGTGTCTTGCCCATAGACCTGCCCTGGTAAAAATATTGATAGTTAATATTCATTGTGTGCTATACGTGGTTCTGAACAATTTACATGTTTTATTTCGTTTAGTATTCATGACAACCCTGTCAGGGAGGTTCTGTTGTTATTACCAAATGAGGTCACTGAGGCCCAGAGAGGTTCAGTGTCTTGCCCAAGATCAATACCAAAGCTGAGATTCAAACCAAGCAGATTGGCTCCAGACCCAACTCTTCACTGTCAGTTAATAGCTTCTTTTTTTTTTTTTTTTTTTTTTTTTTTTTGGG
>NW_007729168.1:170020-172438 GCF_000696425.1 Galeopterus variegatus
TTGTTTAAAAGTTTTTTTTTTTTTTTTTTTTTTTTTTTTTGGTGGCTGGCTGGTATAGGGATCTGAACCCTTGACCTGGGTGTTATCAGCACCATGCTGTAACCAAGTGAGCTAACTAGCCGGCCCAATTAATAGCCTCTTATAAGTGATGGAGCTAGAAGGATGTGGATCCAAGTCATGAGGCTTATACTGTATCTCCCTTGATTTCAATTTAAATGTATTCCTATAAAGTCAGGTGATCTTTCAGTGTTTAGCTCACCCTTGATTTGTTCTGAAGATTTTGCTGCGTGATAGTGGCACTTTTAACACCATCTCCTGGGGAATGACAGGTTCATACTCCTTAAATTTCATGCTTATTTAAATAAATGGTAAGAGAAGGGGCTTTGGAGTCCGGGAGGGAACTAGATTTAAATCCTGCCTTTGTCACTTCTAAGTTGTGTGACCCTGCACAATTTACCTAACCTCTCTGTGACTTAGTTTCCTAATCTGTAAGATGGGGATAATATTACCTTTGGAATGGTGAGGTTTTGAGGATTCAAAGATAACGTACATAAAGCATCTAGCATAGTGCATGATGTTAGTAAGCACTAAGTAAACATTAGCTACTCTTCTTAAACCTTAGTTTTCTCTGAAGAGCCTTGTTCTGTTTTTAAGCAGAGTGCACTTTTAACCCTAGTAATGTCACCACGTACCCTGGAGATGGACTAAAGGCCTACTGTTGGTGCCATTGTGATAGCTCATTTTGTAATGTGGATCAATAGCCAAGAGGAAGCTGGTTGGGTGTGCTTTGCAAAGGCTGTACAAATGGTACCAGCTCTGTTACTGGACACTCAGGCCAGTCTGAACAAGTGGTCACCACAGAACTGAAAACCTGTGAGGTTGCATTGCTAGTCCCTATAAACCATTCTCTCTCCCATGAAGTTCTGTTAATGATCCATCTCTGACAAATGATCTCTGCATTAATAATTCATTTCACTTTTGCAATATTTATGAATAAAACATTGTAAAGGAGACCCTGACCACCAAGCATTAGCTTGATAAGAGTCCTGTAACACAGCACCAACAGTTTGTGTGTAAGGCATTCCTCCTAAGGAACTGTTTCCATCTTACTAAGAAATCCTACCAGGGTGCCCAGTTAGTCACGTGCTATAATCACTTTTGCTAGGATTGGGAAATTTGCCCTATGTCTGAAAAGAATCTGGACCAGAACCCAGGCCTTTTGACATTGTTCATGGGCTTTATCAATGAGATGTTCTTGCTCAATTAAAAGAGAGAGAGAGAGAGAGAGAGAGAGAGAGAGAGAGAGAGAGAAGCACGTGCGTGCGCACACACACACACACGCACACACTTTGAAACCAGGAGGCAAAAGAAACTAACCAGAGTCCCTGGGAATTCTGAAACATTTGTTTTCAGCTTTCATAGTCTTGTAGTTGCTTCTGCGGCACAGAAGCTTGCTTTTAATGTTTGCTGCATTGCATGCCTTAGTAATCAAATATCTGTAAAACAAAACAAAACAAAACACAATTGAAGCTTTGCCTTAAGAAATGCTGAGTGAAATGAACAGATTGTTGGCATGCAGGGGCTCTCTTGTTGCTGTGAGTAGAATCATATCAGACGGGGAAGGACTAATTCTTTTCAGAGTCAAGGCATCCAGGTATCAATACTTAGAACATCCAGTCCCGGGGTGTTTGTACTTTTGTCTTGAAACAGCTACTCACAGGATTATCTTTGTTGCAGATGATTTGTCCTTCATGACTTTGAAACAAGGTCTTATGGTGGGGCGGGGGGTGGGGGGTGGGAACGGGGATTTGCTTCCAGGCCAAGCTTTACAGTGAGTGAATACAAAAATGTAATTGCCTCTCAGATGCTGCCCCGACAGTACTGCTGGATGCACCCCCTCCCATTCTGAGGGGGAACATGGGCGTTGAGATTACCTCAGTGTCTGATGTTAAAAGGAAGGCAGCTTCAAATTTTAAAAAGTCCCGAGTTGTGTACCCCTCCACCCCCCTTTTCACATGGCCACCTTGATACCTTTTCCACCATGATGTTTTTAGGAGTCTGTCTTCTTCTGCCTCTGCCATATGTCATCTCAAGTCTGGCTCTTGCTTCTTCTTCTTCTTTTTTTTTTTTTTTTTTCCCACTTCACTGTTCCAGATGCCTCCTTTTGCAGTTAATTCAAAAATTATTTTTCCAAAGCGCTGTCCTTGTTTCCCTTGCTATCCCTTCTCCCATTTCCTCCATAGATCCTTTTTTGTTGTTGTTGTTACACTAAATGCACTTGGCTTCTTTTATTCCCCTTTCATCCCCTTTCTTCAGAACTTTTTTCTGGCTTTTCTTTTTAGAAACCTGAAACCTCCTCCTCAACTGGAACAAATAATTATTGAATATTTTCTGAGTGCAGGTAGAGAAACACTTCTC
>NW_007729168.1:173384-176895 GCF_000696425.1 Galeopterus variegatus
CGTTTTTTTTTTTTTGTGTGGGTGTGTGTGTGTGTGTGTTTGTGGGTGAATTGATTTTTTTTTTTTTTTTTTTTTTTTTTTTTTTTTTTTTTTCCCACTTCACTGTTCCAGATGCCTCCTTTTGCAGTTAGTTCAAAAATTATTTTTCCAAAGCGCTGACCTTGTTTCCCTTGCTATCCCTTCTCCCATTTCCTCCATAGATCCTTTTTTTATGTTACAGTAAATGCACTTGGCTTCTTTTATTCCCCTTTCACGCCCCTTTCTTCAGAACTTTTTTCTGGCTTTTCTTTTTAGAAACCTGAAACCTCCTCCTCAACTGGAACAAATAATTATTGAATATTTTCTGAGTGCAGGTAGAGAAACACTTCTCAAATTTGGCCACTTTGAGGAGATGATTTGGGGAGAGGTTTCATTACATCCTACCCTCCTGCCAACACCCAACCTTCTGGAAAGTTCCAAACTCAGTAATGCCCTCTGTTAGGACCTGATTTCTGTCAAAGAGAACGTGGTGTCTGTTACTCACATATCCCACCGTCAGCCTAATTTAACACCGGGAGTAGTATGGTGTGTGCTGACCTGTGGTAGAATTTTATCAAATTCCTTGTTAACGTTGTTTGTACTTTGAAAATTTCAACTGAAGACTGCTGTGTTCAGCAAACCGGTTGGGTGGGGATCGGGAGTAGAGGATGTTTGCTGGAATCGTGGCCTGTCACGGACCTAGTGGTCAACATAGAAGCTGAAATCAAGGGCAGGAGCCCCAGGAAGTGTTGGCCGAGGATACCACAGGCGAGCAGCCTTTCTTCCCTCCTGCTCTGACAGTTTCCTCCAGCCCAGCACCTGCTCTCCCATGCCAGCACATTGTCACTGATAGCTCTGCAGAGCATATGAAGGAAAGATCCCGTTACCTTGAAGAATCAAAATCTGTTGAGAGATTTGACCAAGTTCACCTTGTAAATCATCGCTCGTGCTGTGGCCAGAGCTCTGCACTTCCTAGTTCCTGCTTCTTCTAGTAGGTCCCGACTTCTTGCCCTGGTGAAATAAACCTGTCCTTGGATGTCTCAGGAACAGTGACAGACAACGGGGATTATTTGCTTGTTTTTGTCAAGTCAGAGTTCTCCACCCGACAATGGGCCTATTTTATTCTTCATGTTTTCTGAACAAGAAGATATTTCTGTTTTTTATATTTTCTCATCATAAACATTTATTGACTGCCTGACAGGCTTTAGGCAGTATGTTAACCGAAAGACATGGCCTCTACCCTGAAGGCATTTTGAATCTGTACTTGCTCTAGTGTTTTATGGTTGTCAGGAAATGACCAAGGCTCATGAGTCAATGGTTGTGTCCCCTGAGAGATCCATTACATAGAGGCAGATATGCTGTGTGTGGCTTTTCATGTGTATAATTCATAGGGAACCCTAGTTATGGGTTTATCTGAGGAAATGAGGCACTTACCCAAAAAAGATAACTAAAGGAACAAAGATATATACCCAAAGACCAAGTGAAAGGGTACAGACAAAAATATGCCATGGGTTTGGATAGTCCATGGAGGCCTCCTTGAAGAAGTAGGAGATAAGTCCAGACCTCAGCGTAAGTGGAGAGGAAAGGGTAAGGCATTGCAGACAGGAGGAAAGGCAGGGCAGGAGGCAGCCTGCAGGTGGGATGGGGAGACAGACAGAACGATTTCTGGAATAAAGGGTGTGAACAGTAATGACAATCTGGTGTGAAAGGCATACTGAAGCCAGAGAATAGAAGGCCTTGAATCCTAAGATCATGTGGATTTTATTGTCAAATGTCTAATAGAGACCACGGAGATAACATGGCTTTGTGAATTGGGCCTGGGTTGGGGATAATGCAGTAGGGAGGGGTGATGCCTGTGGCTAACTCGGCAGATCATGCCCTGTGTAAACACATTCAGATTTCAATCTTTGTTAAAAAACTATGCAGGCCAAATTAAACAGGTCTGTGGCTGGTCTTCAGCCCACAGCTAAACTGCCTCATCTGGCAATGAAGAGCCCCCATAGGGCCTTGAGGGTATTGATGGGCTGAGAGGAAGGTGGGAGTTAAGAAATGCAAAGCAAAGTTTTGGGAAGATGAGAAGTGGGTTGCAGAGGGAGAGATCACTTAGGAGACTGCTGGGACAGTCCCATTGCTCAGATGCCAGAGAGAAGCAGAGCTGGGCTGCCGTAGCAGACACTGCAGAAAGGCACCCCTGTCAGGAGCAGGCTGCGTCTGCACTGGGAGGGGGAGCAGAAGAGGAGCAGGCCAGTGGGGTGTGAGCTTGCAGGAATCTGGTGGGAAGCAGAGATGGAAAAAGTAGGTGTTGAAGCCCAAGACACCTAGAAGCAGGAAACAGGGATCTGTCATGGGAACTAGGAGTCTGAGGCAGGGAACTGGTAAGGACAAGATTGGGTCTAATCAAACCTTCCACTTTGCTTAAGGCCTCTGAACTTTGCCCTTTCTCATCTCCCAGCTGACCTAACAGTGCTTGCCGCCTTCATCTGGCATGAACTCCTCTAATTTCCCTCTCTTCGCCACCTCAGTCAACCTTCAGGGGCCCCTTCCTTACCTTCTAGTTTCTCCTAGAGCCCGCTACTTCCCGCCCAGAGCCTACTCTCATCTTTATTCTCGCTCTCCTGTGTGTTTGAGCATTAAAAAAATATAACCTCTTAGTTGTTTAGAGCACTGCCTTGTAACACCAAAGTCAAGAATTCTGATCCCCGTGCTGGCCAGCCACCAAAAAAATAAAATAAAATAAACTCTGATCTTACTCCAATGCTAACTGCTGCTGCTCTCTCTCCTTCCCTTATTCTACACATTATCATCCTTTTTTTTTCTTTTTTTTTTTAAAAAAAAGATGACCAGTAAGGGGATGTTAACCCTTGACTTGGTGTTGTCAGCACCACGCTCTCCCAAGTGAACCAACCAGCCATCCATATATAGGGATCCGAACCTGTGGCCTTGGTGTTATCAGCACCACACTCTCCCAAGCGAGCCACAGGCCAGCCCCATCCTATTTTTTTAATACCTCAAGCCATAGTAAGCTAGCTTCTTCCCCAACCATTCTAATAAAACCGTGCCTGATAAAGCCACCATTGTCCTCCTAGTTGCCAAGTTTAGTGACCTGCTTTGACCTGCCTGTTGTGTAGCTGCCTGCTTTATGCTACCCTTTGATGGTTTCTTCCTCCTTCTGTTCCTTCTCAGTCACTTGTCCAGTCTCTTCCATTTCTTTTTTTTTTTTTTTTTTTTTTTTCTGGTAAGGGGATCTTAACCCTTGACTTGGTGTTGTCAGCACCACGCTTACCCAGTGAGCAAACCGGCCATCCCTATATGGGATCCGAACCCGTGGCCTTGGTGTTATCAGCACCGCACTCTCCCGAGTGAGCCACAGGCCGGCCCACCATTTCTAACCATCCCTGAGATGTCCTTGTTCCTTCTCCTTTGGCTCCCCACGTTCTCTCAAGGTGATCTTACTCACTCCTGTGGCTTGAACCAGTGCCTCTATGTGAGTGCC
>NW_007729168.1:177326-187981 GCF_000696425.1 Galeopterus variegatus
CCGTGGCCTTGGTGTTATCAGCACCGCACTCTCCCGAGTGAGCCACGGGCCGGCCCACCATTTCTAACCATCCCTGAGATGTCCTTGTTCCTTCTCCTTTGGCTCCCCATGTTCTCTCAAGGTGATCTTACTCACTCCTGTGGCTTGAACCAGTGCCTCTATGTGAGTGCCTCCCAAGGCAGGGTCTCCATCCTCATCCTCTCTCACAGATCCAAGTCTGTTTCCTACTGCCCATTGCACAGACACCTGGATGTCCTGCAGGCCTCACAGACTTCCTCTGGCCATGTAAACCTACTCCTTGTGTCATACTGGGTCTCTGCAATGGAGGCTCCACCTGCCTTGCCTTTCAAGCTGAACAGCTTGGTAGTACCGTTTCTCTCATCACCTGTATCCAGTTAGTCACCAAATCTACTTCAGTGGCATTTCCAATACTACCACGTGCCATTAGACCAAGCCTTGACATCTGTTGCTAACTATCATCTCTGCCTGGATTCCCTCCTCCAGGCCTTCCTCCATACCACCAGCTGAGGCATTTTTCTAAAAAGCACAGTTAACTCTGTCTGATCTTTTCTTGCCTTCTCTTGCATATTGGATAAAGACCAAATTCTTTAGCTGGAATTACAAGGCCCCTTTCCCAGTTCTGTTCCCAGTCTTCTTTATTAAGCACACCCCCTCCCACGTAGCCCCCGCTTCTGTCATGCAAAGCTTCTCGCCGTTCTGCACATGTGCAGTGATTGCCTGATGCTCCTCTCGATTTTTTGTAGCATGGCAAACTCTTATCCATCTGTCAAGATGCGACGCAAAAGTCTTCCTTCTCTGTGATATTTTCTTTTACTCCCCTACACAGAGTTAATTATCCAGTACTTCTATAGCAACTATTTATATGCATTAAAGTATTTAATCCATTTTATTATTACAATTTGTTTGCTAAATAACTCCTATAAGGCTGTGAACTTGTCAAGGACAGGACCGCGTCTATTTATTTTCATTTCCACAGTGCCGGGCACACCGTACGTCCTCAATGAGCGTTTATATAATGAACTAACAAACACATTCGCTGAGTGCGTCCTGGGACAGAAACTGATAATTAGTGAAGCATCTGGTCGCAGGAACAAAAGTAAGAGAGACAAGGAGGAGAACGTAGAAGAGAATCAGCATTTATGAAGCATCTTGAATTGTCAGGCATTTTAACATGTAGTTATCTATTTCTATTAACAACTCTGTTATTAATAACAGCCCTATGAAGAAAAAAAAGTATTTTATCTGAGTACCACTTTGTGCCAGGCATTTTATGTACACTCTGTTTAATCCTCTCAATAGCCCTGTAAGGAAGGTATTGCTGCCACCATTTCAAATATGAGGAAATGGAGGCTCAGAGAGATGACAGCCTGCCCAGGGTCATATAGGTCAGTGGCTAAAGCCTCAGTTCAAGCCCCTTCTGCCTGCCACAGAGCTGCACACTCTCACAGTGCTGGAACCCAAGGTTGAGGCTGCTCTGGCCAAGGGGTGGGAGAGGCAGGGCGTCAGTGAGAGCTAGTGGTCCCTGCCTTCAGGTCTTGTCTGCCCAGAGCAGCTGCCTCAGCCTCAGTGCTTGTGCCGACCATAACCATAGGGACTGGTTCTACGTCACTCAGGACCCTTCTTACTAGCTCTATGGCATCCTAACAGGATTTGCTTCTGGAATGTGGACCCCCTGCGTCATGGTTCTCACCAGTGGTCATCTTTGTTTGAGCCAGGGGGAGACTGAGGAGGGTACCTACTTAGCCTGGGACTGCAGTTGACATTTGTGAGCGACCCTAAGCATAAAAGGAGTTTTCTTTGGTAAGGTTGAGACTAGAGGTTGAGGGAGCTCCAGAGCCCCTGGTGATGATTAGTCTTTAATTCTGTCCTTCACAGGGTGCCTGGTTACTTGAGAGGGGCTTATATCAGGACTGCTGACAGGGCCTGCTACATAATTTATGGGCCCCTTATTCAGAAGGCAGGGGGAAAAAGTGCCACTAAAGGTATGAAAGCCCTTTCCTTTCTTCCCTCCTGTCTCCTCTACTCTCCCTCATGCTCTGTTGGCTCCCTTACAAAAAAAAGAAGTTCAAAGATAAAATAATTGAGGATTTTGAGACAACAACAGCAGAGCTTTAAACCAGGCACAGGCCCTCTGAGTGCTGGCCCTGTGGACCACCCAGGCTGCACACCCATGAGGCTGGCCCTGGCTGCTGAGTTCAACCCCTTGGCCTTAACTAGCCCAGGAACAAGCCTGCTATGATCCAGGACACTTTGGGAGACTTAGGTCTCGTTACATCAGCTTCCCCAGGGTTATGAGTGTTAGCTATGTATCTTGTCTCATGATCAATTTCCTCGATTTTGAGAAGTATTTTCTTAGAGGGTTCCTTGTCTTCTCTAGGCTAGTATCTTTTTCTAGGGGGAAGATCTTTATCACCAGCCTTGAGTACTGACGAGACTGGGACTGTGTGGAGGGAGAGTGGCCAACCTCAGGGCCCAGCAAGGACAGTCTAAAAGTTAAGTTAAAGGCTTTCTTGGATTCCTTTAAGCTCAGACATGAGATAACATAGGAGAGTTCACTGTCGGGTGGGAGGGTCAGGCCTAGGCCCATCCCAGGTAGGAAAAGATGGTTGGGCTCAGCCTGGGGGCATCTAGTGATTGTGGAGTGGAGGGGCTGTGCCCATCAGTATCTGTCAGAGAAGGATGGGGATTTCTAAACTGAGGAGTTCAAAGGGACTTAGCTCTGCAGCACCTACAAAGCCTCTAGGGTTAGGCCCTGAGGACCTGGAGACTTACAGGAAGCTTCAAGAGGTTTCAGGGCCTTAGGAGAGAGTAGCTAACTTGGATCATTTAGAGTCGGGCTTGGTTAGGCCCAGGAGGTTCAGAAAACACAGACTAGCCTGGGCTCATGGGGCTCTTCAGCTCTTCCCAGAGGCAGCCTTGGGTAACAGAAGAGAGGGTAGACTAGTGTTCGAGGGTCCTGTAAGAGAGGCCTCATTCTCCTCAGGTCCCTTGAAGACTTGTTGGAGCAAAATAACATACATTTCGTGTGTATCAGGGGCAGTGAGCTGAGACAGCCTTCATAAGGGGATCATGAAAGGTTGGATGCAGAGATGGAAGCATGCATTTCTCTGTGGGAGCTAAAGCTCTCTGGCATCTCTGGGCTCCTGTTGAGTTTCCTAGAGAGATCTGTAGGCATTCATTCACTCAGGATGGGCAGAAGGCCTCCTCTGGTCCCCTTGGCGGAGTTTCACCGCAGACAAGAAAGAGTCACAAGGTGATGGCAGGACCTGCATTGAAGGTTAAGGAAGTGGACCGGCCCGTGGCTCACTTGGGAGAGCGTGGTGCTGACAACACCAAGTCAAGGGTTAAGATCCCCTTACCAGTCATCTTTTTATAAGGAAGAAAAAAAAAAAAAGGTTAAGGAAGTAGTGCAGGTGGAGGCAGATCACACCTAGATGGACAACATTTGTCCCTTCCAGCTGCTACTGTCTGAGCTCTGTGGCAGGTGAAAGGCTGGGGTTGTTGAACAATTCAGTGGAGGGAAGGAACTGGCTGGATCTATATCGGGGCAGATTCACAAAGGCCTGCGCCTACTGTTTAAGGTGGTGTTGAAGGAATGCCACAGACAGGTCAATGTAAACTGGCAGCTCCTAGATGATGGGACAAAACTGTGTAGTTCCCACAACAGCATGGGCCCTGAGAGAGAGCCCAGGAGCCACGAGGAAAGGGTTGGGATCCAGGCTGGAGAGTCTGGACAACAGATCCTACCTTCTCCAACAACCAGTCACTTAATTCCACTTTGGGATCGGTAGTAGGAAGTCAGGGCCAGGCAAACCTGGCAGCAGGTACTGAAACCTGGCATCAGTGAGGGCCAGGTGGGGGGTCAGGAGGGGTGGACATATCCTCTGGAGGGATGGCAAGTCCCTGAAAGACCAACAGGAGTCAGGGAGAGCCCCAGTGGCAGCAGACCTGGAGTACCAGTCAGCTTACTCTGGACACTCGAATTGGTGGGGCTAGGACATAAAGCAGATGCCCAGGTCCTAGTCAGCCTGAGCCTCCGGCCTCTTCACATTCCTCCTGATCCAAGATGGACTCGCCACCCGGCCTTCTGCTGGGCTGTGACAGGTTCCAAGCACTTGGGTTTGGAGGGTTGCCGAAACAGGGCCCAGATAATGATTATAGAAGTGTGGGTTCAGGAGGTTGGGGGCAGCTTTGTATCAGTATCACCCAGGCTACATTTTCAACATATGCAGGAGCTCTCCCTCCCCACTACCACACATTTCAGTTTCTAATCCATTGGTCCCGCTGGGAGAGCCTGACATGCATATTTTAAAGAAACTACCGAGGTATTCTGAATGCCCTCATCCCATGTGGAAATGTTCCAGAGGCAAGAGTTACTGTGACAGCAGTGGGGAAGGAAAGGGAAGAATGGACTTAAAAGACATTAAAATGATAGAAGCCTCAGGAGGTGAACATACTTGGGCATGAGGGGAGTAGCAAAAGGACAAATTCATCTTCAGAGATTCAAATTTGTATGATTGAAGGAATGAAGAAAATGGCGGTTTAGGAGCTCGATGAAATAGAGGCCCAAAGTGGAATCTCTCATATTCCTAGGAAACATTAAGATATAATTTCTTTTAAAACTGTTGGAAAATACACTCCAACCCTAATCTCTAGCAGAATAAACTACAGGGTGGCCCCCAAAGTTTCCAGGTGACACCTTGAAGCTGCATAATTTGCTCTGGTAGGACCCAGTTTTTAAATGTTATTTCTTCTCTTCTGCCTGTGTATCATAAAAAGACTTTACAAATTTTTGTCATTGTCTTGTTCTTTTAGTTAGTAGGAATAAACTATTTTGTTAGATTGAAATTAGCCAGTTTGAATTTCTGTGAGATCTCATTTGCTCTGACACAAATAATCCCTTTGTGGGTAATGAAAACAATTTAATGGTGTGGTCTGAAGGAGAAAACAATATTACTCAAGCTGTTAACATCAGGGGATTTCTCACTGACCTCTTACAGTGACCTGCAAACGGTGCTTCCAATATTATTGCACTCTTGAGGAAGCATGGAATGAAATCTTGTCTGAAAATATTGTAGAAAATATTGTATGTGGAAAAGTCATAAAGAAAAGCAGAGAAATATAAGTAGCTATAAATGAGAGGGGAGAAGAGACTTCTAGAATTAACCTGATGACAAGGTTTACTAGTTTTGAGCAGCATGTCAACAGTGCGTCTGAATTAGACACGGGAGCCTGTAGAGTCCTGGTAATAAAAATTGCGTGGGTTTCTGCAATGTTGTGTTTTGAGACTCTGTAACAGGACTAAAACTTTCAAGGAAATGCAAATTAAGCAGAGCATGTCTAACCTTAATGGGGGTAATGTGATTGGTAGTTCTCTACTGTCTCTTTATATAGCTGAAACATCTTTAAAATGCCTTTTTTAACACTTAGAGAAATTTATCTGGGAAGTCTTTTTAACAGTCTTATTTTTTTTATTTATTTATTTTTTAAAGATGACCGGTAAGGGGATCTCAACCCTTGGCTTGGTGTTGTCAGCACCACACTCAGCCAGTGAGCAAACCGGCCATCCCTATATAGGATCCGAACCCGTGGCCTTGGTGTTATCAGCACCGCACTCTACCGAGTGAGCCATGGGCTGGCCTTAACAGTCTGTTATGATCCATAAAATTATTATCTTGAATTTGTTCCGTATCTTACTGGTGTTGGGAAATTGGTAGAGCTTTGTAGTATTGAGCTAAAATTTGCTTGCTTGAAGCCAAGGGAATTGGAGCTCACCCACATTATTTAGAAATGAGCCCTCTTCTTGGAAGGCTTGGTAAGAGTAACAATTTAGGATTGTGGCTGCTTGGAACTGGTAGAACATGCTGTCTTGTCCCCATGTTTATATACCTTATTTGTTTATAACGGTAGCATTACCATAACAAGCAAACTTTCAGAAACTTCTCAGTGGATAAAATATCCCTTTTACAACTTGGTGAATTCACTNGTGGCCTTGGTGTTATCAGCACCGCACTCTACCGAGTGAGCCATGGGCTGGCCTTAACAGTCTGTTATGATCCATAAAATTATTATCTTGAATTTGTTCCGTATCTTACTGGTGTTGGGAAATTGGTAGAGCTTTGTAGTATTGAGCTAAAATTTGCTTGCTTGAAGCCAAGGGAATTGGAGCTCACCCACATTATTTAGAAATGAGCCCTCTTCTTGGAAGGCTTGGTAAGAGTAACAATTTAGGATTGTGGCTGCTTGGAACTGGTAGAACATGCTGTCTTGTCCCCATGTTTATATACCTTATTTGTTTATAACGGTAGCATTACCATAACAAGCAAACTTTCAGAAACTTCTCAGTGGATAAAATATCCCTTTTACAACTTGGTGAATTCACTGCACAGTCTCATTTTTCCTCCATGTAAAGGCATGTTTGTTTTGTCAAAGCCTACATTTTCTCTTCTTTTTTTTTCCTTTTTGTCTTTTTTCTCGTGTCCGGCAACGGATCGCTACCCTCAGTGTCGCGCCCGTACCAGACCGGGACCGGCAACGGGATCGCAACCCTCGGTGCTGCGCCCACACCTCGCTCAGCCAGTGAGCGGGAACCGGTCTGTATGTGGGATCCGAACCCTTGGCGGGAGCGCCGCCGCACTCCCAAGCAGCGCACTGTAGCAGTGCGCCACCGGGCCGGCCCTTTTCTCTTCTTTTTTTTAAAAAAAAATCTTGAATATTTATTCTGAACAGGTTTTCCTAAACTGTTCTGGTTTCAGGTTTGGGGTGCATACTCTTCTTTTTTTTAAAAAAAATATTGAATATTTATTCTGAACAGGTTTTCCTAAACTGTTCTGGTTTCAGGTTTGGGGTGCATAAAAACATATAATCTGAGCATAATTAAAAGGATTAATTGGTTTTGATAATGATGGACTAACACACTTTGCGGGATTAAAAAAAATACGTAATAACTTCGTATAGCATACATTATACGAAGTTATACGAGACCTGCCAAAAATATAGTGTTTTCACTGCAGTTTTACTTTATTTTACAGTTCAAAGGTTGCTTAGTACTGCTCCTGACTTTAGTCTTTAGTCCCTTTATTTTGGGGCAGATTTACAGTTTACAGAGCATATAGTGTTTTCACTGCAGTTTTACTTTATTTTACAGTTCAAAGGTTGCTTATTACTGCTCCTGACTTTAGTCTTTAGTCCCTTTATTTTGGGGCAGATTTACAGTTTACAGAGCCTTTTCACTACCTGCCCCCTGTGTAGTGTAGAAAATGGAATGAGGGTTTAAAGACAGAGTGTTTTATTTTAGTTCTGCTTTCTGAAGAAGAAATTTAAATTCTCTACACCCCAGTTTCCTCATCTATAAAAGTCATAATACAAATCCCTACTACAATGTATTCTTAGGAGTAAATTAAATAAAATGCTAACAAGAAGCTTAAATAATACTCCTAATGGCCTCTTGGAACTTACTTAATGATTTTAAAATGTTTTTCAAAGTTCTTCCCATGTATTTGATTTGGCCACCCAGTAATCCTGAGTAGTACAGGACAAGTACTCCTAACCTCATTTTATGGATCAGGAATAAATAAAGCCTCGAGAGGTAATAGATTTTGTTTATCTGAAGGTTGTTGGCACTAGAGCTCAGAATTTAAATAGTTTTATAAATATTAAAGTGCTTTGGCTCCAGAATTTAAATAAAGTCTAAAATCTTTATTATTTTTGTTATTACGAATGTAATTTGCTTGTTGTTAAAGTGTCTACATTACAGAATTTATGATTTAGAAAGTGGAAGTTCCCCTCAGTTTTCTCTTTAGATTTGAGTAACTGTTAACAGTTTGATGTGGTCTTGCAGACAATTTCTCTGTAAATAATAAAAGCATGTGTATGTATACACTATTCACACACACATAGTAATAAATTTCATGCAAAAATGTGTTCTTAATATTCATAATAGTTCTCCAGCTTGCTTTTTTCACTTGATGTATATGGATATTTTTTTCATGTCACCATAAACATATATATCTAACTCTCTTCAGTGACTTTATGAGATTACATTGTATTCTGCACTGAACTGTTGATACTTTATGCAGTATTTCTAATTTTTTCACCATTAAAATAATGCTGCAGTGTATGTCCTTGTATATACATCTCTGAACATTCTTGGGATTATTTTTATGGACTATGATTTGAGAATCAGTAGGACAAGAAAATGCCTGTTTAAAATTTTGTTAGGTATTTCTAAATTGTCCTCCAGCAGATTGCATCAACCCACACTTCTGCAAACAGTGCAGTAAATCTTTCTCCTAATGATTTCCATCAACACCAGTTTTTGGTTTTTTGGTGGCTGGCCTGTATGGGAATCCAAGCCCTTATCCATGGTGTTATAACACCGTGTTCTAATCAGCCAGCCCAACACCAGGTTTTCATAATTCACATACCTTTAAATGAAGCATTCCTGTTCCTGCACAAGGCATTTGAAAGGACTAGAACTATTCTATGTCTGTATTTGTTAGCAAACCAAAGGTGGGAAGCAAAAAGGAGTAAATGAAAGCTGACAGGGAGGTGAGCACATGTTAAGCTACAAATGGGAGACATTTGGATTTTATTCCTATCATTCATTCAAATAACATTTTCTGCAGGCTGCTATGGGCCAGGCCCTATTTAAACCCTGGGAATAGAGTGATAAACAAGAGAAAGTCCCTGCCTTCATTAGCTTGCGTTCTAGTGTGGGTGAACCACAAACAAATAAATTAGGATATAATGTTAAGTACTCTTAAGACCTCCGCTGAAAATAAAGCAGGGAGAGAGATAAGGAGAGTAGAGCAGGTGTTGGTGGCTGAAAGTGGGGAAGGGAGGCTCCTTTAGAGGGGGTAGTCCTGGCAGGTTTCTCTGCTGATGTGGCCCTTGAATAGAAATCCAAATGCAGTGAAGACTGAGCCCACTGGTGATCTGGAGAAAGTTCCCTCTGGGCAGAGCTGGCAACAGCAATCACAAAAGGCCTGAGAAAGGAGCCAGTTTGGTGGGTCCAGAAATAGCCCCAAAGCAGCACTGCCTTTTGATTTGCTAGAAGACAATAATTGGGCTACTTACTTTCTTTGCAGAATGCCATGTTTGGACGAGTGAACTTGTGAACCACTTATGTCTCTTTAGAAGAGGGATGCTGTTAGTGTAGAGCAGGAGTTCAGCCACTAAAATCCATCAGCAAGTCTCTGCCAACATCCAGCAGATGTGGCGTTTCGCATGACCTCTCTCCCTAGCAAAAGACTGCCTGTGCTGAAATGTATACGAAGCACTTCAAAAAGTGCATGGAAAGATTAGTATTATCTTTTAATTCTATTTTTCCATGAGCTTTTTGAAGTACCCTTGGACAAGTGTAGAACAGAAACCCCGTGCCTGCAGCGTGGACAAGGCAAGACCGATGCCCTCATGAATGACAGGTCCTTCTTCCTGCTTCTTTGCTGTGTAAGAAACCAGCTCATTATTAAATGTGTTTTAATACTACTGGAGAGAAGAAATAACAACTAGAAACAGACGTTGTTGGAAGGAGGTCACAGAGAAACTTCCATTCACAAGCCTGGGAAGTTACTCCTGTGTTGGTTGGGGCAGCAGCAGGAGATGAGGGACAGCTGTGTAGAGGACAAAAGAGGATGCAGTGGAAGAAAAAAAGGCAGTTTTCAATGTGAGAATGAGGACAGGAATTAGAATTTTCTGCAGGCCAGAGCCTCCACAGGCACAGGCCTTGTGGCTCAACCCTGTCACTCACCCCAGGCTGGACTGACTTTCAGCAGCATGAAGACCAAGATGGTAGTTCACTTTCTCTTCAGCATTTGGTCCCCATCCATTAAACTTCATCTTTTTTTATTTTTTTTGTCTTTTTTCGTGTCCGGCAACGGATCGCAACCCTCAGTGTCGTACCCGTACCGGACCAGGACTGGCAACGGGATCACAACCCTTGGTGTTGCGCCCGCACCTCGCTCAGCCAGTGAGCGGGAGCCGGTCTGTATGTGGGATCCGAACCCTCAGTGGGAGCCTCCCAAGCGGCGCACTGTAGCAGTGCACCACCGGGCCGGCCCCTAAACTTCATCTTTTAAGGAAAGGGTAAAATTGCCTCAATAGAAAACTTATAGAATGAGCACACTGGGCAGTTTTCGTTTCCTGCACACTAATTCCTCCATGTCTGAACATGTAGGGAATCTTCTTTTTTCTTTGCTCTCCTCCAAGAGTCTTATGCAAGAGGGCTCAAACAAGAAAAACCTCCTTGTGAACAAAACAGCACCCCTGGAAGACTTTGAAATCCATGCCAAATGTGATATTGAACTTGAAATTCAAACATAGGACTGTTGTTGTTATCTTCTACTTCTAACAGGAACTCCCAAGTCTACCCTCATTTACCTACATAAAGAAAAAATGTGCTTACTCATAAGCACTTTAACAGATAATTTTTTTTTAAGATGACAGCTTTTTCAGAGTGCTATGAATAAGCAGACTGATGAGGTTTATAATTTACACTAATACTTTTCATTTTACCAAAATGAAAACTGACCTAATTAAGTACATTTCTTTTAAAAGGTCTCTTCAAACCTATAATTTATGAAGCTAAAGGAAATGTAAGGAAAATGATTTCTGCTAGTTTATTTACATCATTA
>NW_007729168.1:188437-190443 GCF_000696425.1 Galeopterus variegatus
CATTTCTTTTAAAAGGTCTCTTCAAACCTATAATTTATGAAGCTAAAGGAAATGTAAGGAAAATGATTTCTGCTAGTTTATTTACATCATTAAGATAACTTGTATAATTATTCATTATGGGGTTGGTTTTTTTTTTTGGTTTTTGTTTTTCCAAACTGTCTGGGAACTTTCTGGCTTTTGACCAGTGACTGAACTTCTTTTGTTTGGGACTCTAAAATTACAGCAAATAATTGATCTGATACTGGTGGTTATGACGTATCTGGAAGAAACTATGTATTTCAGTTTCTGGCCCCGTACTTAAATGCAGTGCTCTATTTACGTATTAAGTATCCTTTCGATTGCAAAAACAGGAACCTAGGTCAGCTTACGTAACAAAGGAGAGGAACAGGAGTGTCTCATACAACCCAAGGGTGTGGAGATGACCATGGAACCAGGGGTTAGAAAGCCCTGTGTTATCCAGGAAATTCTCTCTCTTTACTTCTCACTTGAGTTTCTTTCCATGTGCTTTTTTTTTTTTTTCCTCTGCATACTTTCTCCTGCTTCTTCTGTTTATTTTGTACAAAACATGGTAGCCAATAGCTCCTACACTATTGTATTAGTCCATTTTGTGTTACTTATAACAAAATACACAGAACTGGGTAATTATAAAGAAAAACGAAATTTATTGCTTATAGTTTCTGAGGCTGGGAAGTCCAAAGTCCATCTCGTGGTGGCAGCAGTGACCCAGGGGTCTCACATTGCAAGACAGTGGAAGCAGAGAGCACAGAGAGAGAAAGACAGACTCTCCTCTTCTTTTAAAGCCCTCAGAATCAGACCCTTGACCACCATGTTTAATCCACTCACTACTGCACAGTCCTACAATCCAATCTCTCTAGGGCTCCACATTTCAATTGCCATAATAGGATTTCCCACCTTCTTAACAGTCACAGTGGGGGCTAAGTTTCTAATACATAAAACTTGGGGGACACAACTCAAACTTCAGGAAGTTTTGGGGGGACATAATTCATTCCACTACAATTATATATCAAGATCTCTCTCTTTCTCTCATTTGCAAATTGTCTGGGAAGGGACTCATCTGGTCCAGCCTGGAATCAGATACGAACCCCTAGATCATTCCAGCCTGGCCAGAGCTAGGGTCTAGGGTCTAGTTGGTCCAGTCTAGGTCAGGTGCTTCGAAGCAATGAATTTTGGGCAGGAGTGGAATCAGGTGTTGTCAGAAGCCTCACCTGTGTAACCATGCGGTCGGAGAATGTGTGTGTATGTGTGCATTTGTGTGCTCAAGAGAGATCAATTGAGAGGGGTATTCAGGTTGAAGCAGCTACCATAGTAGGGGAAATCTTTGACTTGTAGTTGTCAATTTCAACCTCAAAACATGAACCCATACACATTGAATCATCTGAAAGTATACTGGTGGAAGCTTAGAGACTGACAGAGGAACCATTGAGAATTTCCCAGAATATCACATGGGCTTCATCCATTTTTCTTTTCCTCTCGAGGACAAATCCCATTTCAGTGAAATCTAGAGGCTCTCTAGATTTTTAGTTGTAATGAGTTTTGTTGTTTCTAAATGTTTTTAATAATTAAGGAGTAAAACAAGCCTTATTTGTCATAAGGGGCCACTGGTTGTCCTTGAAAACCTCTCTGGTAAGTAAAGATTTATGTAATTATGCTATATTCAAGTAGGAGTGATACATATTACAAAAATTGGAAATGGAGTTTCAGGAATTCATTTTTGATCTGTGATCTAGGAAGAAGGAATATGAACTTCAATTGCCAAAGGCAGGAGGATGACTGTTGAGAACTGAGGGACTGGGTACTATTTAAAGTAAAAGTCCAGGGCCAGCCCGGTGGCATACTGCTACAGTGCGTCGCTTGGGAGCGCGGTGGTGCTCCCGCCAAGGGTTCGGATCCCACATACAGACTGGTTCCTGCTCACTGGCTGAGAGAGGTGCGGGCGCAGCACCGAGGGTTGCGATCCCGTTGCCGGACACGAAAAAAGACAAAAA
>NW_007729168.1:190969-193283 GCF_000696425.1 Galeopterus variegatus
TTTTTTTTTCCTTTTCCTTTTTTTTTTTTTTTTTTGAGGATGGGGGTGAGGGTAGTAGTCTGGATTGGGTTTTGAGACCCCTGAACGGGCACCCCACCTCAGCCCTTGAACCCACTTTGCCTGCCAACCGTGAGTACTTCTTCACAAGGAGATAACAGTGAGCATTTAAATGTCACAGAAATGAAGACCAAGGCTTTGGAGTGCTCAGCAGAGGGCCAACTCCATAAACTTTTCTGTATTTCTGTACTTCTTTTGGTAAAAACCAGCCACTGTTTTCAGGAAATGGGGTTTCCATTCCAATAAGCTTTGAGCAAAAGACAGTGTTACCGACAAGAGACACAATACTTAATTACTCCAGAAAATCCTGGCACACTGTTGACTCCTTTGGTTACATCTTTCCTTAAACAAAATTGTTGTTTTAATGAGATGTGTACTTTGCTTTGAAGAACGCACAACTAAATCCCCCACTGAAGTTAGAAGATCTAGTTTTTTCCACTGTCAATGGGTAAATTGTTTAGAAAAATTTCCCCACAAAATAGAACTTTGGTTCTAAACATTCTCACAAATGCAAGGAGACATTTCCTTGTAACTTTCATATAAATTTGGCCTGTATGTATAGGAGTTTATCCTTTGTATAAGTGGTGTGCTCTGAATGATACTTCTGGGTCATTTCCTCTTTAGAGTTTGTTAGGAGCCTACTCATTTACATGTTTTATCGAAATTGGTTTACAAGTCTACTGATAGGATATTTTGTAAGAAATTGTTAAGCTAGGTATTTAATGCTTTGTAACATATCTTTGGGTTATTGTATTTAATTCTAGGACCAGCATATATTTGAGGATTGTCACTTTATCATTGTCAGTTCCTCTTCCCTGTAAAATTGAGCTAATGATATTCATTCAATTTTGCAAGTGCTTTTGGTTTCTTAAGTAACGCTAATGTTAAGAATAGCAAACACTTACATAGTCCTTATTATGTGCCAGAAACTCATGTAAGCACTCTACAGATATTTACTTATTTAATTTTTATATAAAATATATTATTATTATCCCCATTCTAGGCAGAGGAGTTAAGTAACCTGCTAAAGGTCACACAGTTAATAACTAGAAGAGCTGAGATTTGAATACAAACACATTGGTTCTAGGGTGTGCACCTAATCCTTACACCATATTGCAGAACATTGTCATCATTTATTAATTCAGCAAACACTTATTGAGCTTTGATCTAGGAGGTCACCAAAAATCAGACATGTCTTTTCCCTTAAGGACTTACAGTATGAGGTTCAGAAAATTGGGAAAACAGATAATTTTGAAAGTAGATAATTATAATTTTTATAATAAACATGGGGCTCGGGGGTTACATAGAAGGGGCACGTAACACAGTATTGAGAGATCATGCAAGTTTGATCTAAACTGCCTCAGTTTCTAAAGTATGAAAGGGGATCATGATAATATCTACATCAAAGGGTTGGTGTGAGTGTTAAATGACTGGATACATAAAAATGTTTTGCATGTAACCCTGCACAGTAAATGTAAGCTACTGTTTTTCTTAAACCAAGCACTGATAGCTATGGAGTTGTGAGGAACTGGGCTGAGGATCCATAAGCATGTTGAAAATAGGCAGCTGCAGGGACAACAACCAGATATGAAAGGCAGCATGGCCAGTTCAAGGCACCACAGATAACACAGAAGATGGCAACAGGGGGTCAGAAGAGAAGTTGGTCAGAGGAGCAAGGAGGCTGGTGGGTCACTCAGGTGAGGTCATGAAGGCCTTACCTGGAAGACTTTTAAGCAAGGAAATAACTTTTTCAGATTTTCCGTTCATGAAGATTGTTGACCACACTACAGAGAACGTTACCCCCAACACTGGAGGCAGGAAGTCCATTTGGAAGGCCATTAAATTAATCCCAGGCAGAACTGATGGTAGTCTGATGTAACCACCTCAGAGGGATAGGACAATTGGAAAGAAATGAATGGATTAGAGAGATATTAAGGAGGCGGAGTCAATAGAACTTGTGATTGTTCATGTGAGGTAGGAGTGGGGGGGCCAAGATGACACCCAAATTTCTGGCCTGGACAACTGGGTGGACAGTGATACTGTTCCTTGTAGCTCTGGGCATGTAACCCATATCTGAGTGCAGATTCTGGAATCATTGAGAATGGGACAAGAAGAAGATGGAGTATACAGTGCAAGAGAATGTTCTATGAAAGAATCTGGAACCACAGGTCCAGGTGTCAATATAGGCTGGCACAGACTTCTTAGTATTTGGGCAGAGATGCCAATGACCAGAATGTTGGCATAGGGCTGTTGGCAG
>NW_007729168.1:194991-196569 GCF_000696425.1 Galeopterus variegatus
GAGGGTTGCGATCCCGTTGCCAGTCACGAAAAAAGACAAAAAGGAAAAAAAAAAAAAGAATATAGAGCTCTTAATGGTCAGGACAGATCAGCTTTCATTGTATTATTTGCTAATAATATTTACTTAATCCGTCGATGCCTGTTTCCTCATCTATAAAATGAGGCAATTAGAAAGTATAGAAATGGGGCTGGCGCCATAGCTCACTCGGGAGAGTGCGGTGCTGATAACACCAAGGCCATGGGTTTGCATCCTATATAGGGATGGCCGGTTCACTCACTGGGTGAGCGTGGTGCTGACAACACCAAGTTAAGGGGTAAGATCCCCTTACCAGTCATCTTTTGAAAAAAAAAAAGAAAGTACAAAAATGACTGTTAATTTTAAGAACTGTGATTTTAAGATTTTGTTCCAATTTTCTAAATTAAGTCCCAAATAAATTATTATAGCAGATTGAAAATTAAATAAGTTGTTATTCTTCCCCAAGACACAGTGTATATATGAAAAAAGGAAGATAACAGTTTTGAGTATTATAACTTCAAATTTCATTTTGTGACCACCTTTAGAAGATTTGAAATAATGAACAGTTTTGCATGAGGCCAGAATCTATATTACTTAACTAATTATTTTAATGTTTGATGATGAATATTATATGTTCAGCAAAATTGTAGAATGAGTTTTTTTTGTTTTTTTGTTTTTTTTGTCCTTTTTGAGACCGGCCGCACCGCGCTCAGCCAGTGAGCGCTGTGAGCGCACTGGTCATCCCCATATAGGATCCGAACCCGCGGCGGGAGCACTGCTGCGCTCCCAGTGCCGCACTCCCCTGAATGCGCCACGGCCTCGGCTCGTAGAATGAGTTTTTAAGTAAAAAAAAATAAGTGGTGTTCATAAGACATCATAAAAATTAAAGTTAACTCAATTTACATTTTGTACTAAGGTTGCTAGTAAAAAGAATGCCACAGAAGGTATGTATATGGATGCTGAGAGAGCCTTTGATAATTGGATATGAAATTCTGGTGATNGAGACACTTGAGACCATCTAGTTCAACCATCCTGGGAGGATATTTCACAAGTAGATGTCATAGTACTGAATTATGTATATTCTAAGGATATCATTTCTGAATTGCATCATTTTTTTTCCAGCTTCAAATAACATTATTTCTCTCTAGTTTTTGTCCAAATAAGAACATACGTTTTCATTCAGAGGTAGGAGCCATATCCCCCTTGATTTTACAGTGGCCCAAGTAAGAAGTGGTATATAATGGAAAGTGAAGCTTGATTATAATCTGCACAGACTCTTCCGGCCTCATTCCCCCTTAAAGAGAAGGGTACCACCATTAGTTTTTCAGTGCTCCTTTTCAGTATTGGCATTTCNCCCTTAAAGAGAAGGGTACCACCATTAGTTTTTCAGTGCTCCTTTTCAGTATTGGCATTTCGTACACCCCTCTATTGACTCTATCAGAGTTGATGTCACCTTGATTTTTTCTAGAATGGGAAAGGACCCCAAATTCTTTTTTTTTTTTCCTTTTGTCTTTTTTCGTGTCCAGCAACGGATCGCAACCCTCAGTGTCGCGCCCGTACCGG
>NW_007729168.1:198300-201934 GCF_000696425.1 Galeopterus variegatus
CATCCCCATATAGGATCCGAACCCGCGGCGGGAGCACTGCTGCACTCCCAGCGCCGCACTCCCCCGAATGCGCCACGGCCTCGGCTTGTAGAATGAGTTTTTAATTAAAAATATAAGTGGTGTTCATAAGACATCATAAAAATTAAAGTTAACTCAATTTACATTTTGTACTAAGGTTGCTAGTAAAAAGAATGCCATAGAAGGTATGTATATGGATGCTGAGAGAGCCTTTGATAATTGGATATGAAATTCTGGTGATCAGGAAGAACTAAGGGCAGTGTGGTAGAACAGCCAGGAGATTCACCAATAACAAACAATGTACCTAAAGGCTGGTGATTAGAGACAAGATTGATGTCAACCTCGCAACAATCTCAAGGAGTGCTAGAGAACTCTGCACTTCGTCTGTATTTCCTCAGCAAAATACCAATGACTTAAAGAAATTGTGAAGAAAAAAAATTGCATGTAGGTGGCAAAATGTGTAGATGGCACAAAGTGAGAAGAATAGCTAATATGTTAGATAGGAGCGTCCAGATTCAAGCAGCCATCAACAGAGTAGAATGATACACTGAAATAAGTAAGCACAACATTTTATAATAGATAAGATCATTAAGTTTAAATAAAACACACGCGTGCATGCACATTGCAGCTACACAAACTACAAAGATGGGAAGACCTCCTTAATAAGAGCGTGTGTCTGGGGAAAACAAAACACCTAAGGGTTTCTATTAACCAGAAGTGCTGTGGTGTAGAGGACAGCACGCCTGTGCAGTTGCCCAAAAGGGGAATGCAATTGTAGATATGTTAATTGAACGCATAGAATCCAGAGCTGGGAAGAAATTGTTTTGCTTTCTCTGGACATAAGGCCATGGTGTACCTTAAGGACAGTTCTGGGCATCACATTTTAAGAAGAATTTTGTCAGCGTAGCACCTCTGGGAGAGTGGCTGGGGTTTTGAAGGATCTAGAACAGATGAAGGAATTAGGGAAGTATAACGAAAGAAGAGAAATGGGGACATAACCGTTATCTCAAAACATTTTAAGAATTGTTACCCAGAAAAGGAATTATATTTCAGAGGGTCAGAAGTTAAAACTAGGACCAAGGGGTAGAAATTACAGAAAGGATATATTAATTCATTATCAGAAGACTTTTCTAAAAACTGGAGCTATTCTGCAGTGAAGCTTGGCTGCCTAGTGAGGTGGGGTGAACTCCTCCTCATTGGAGATGGTAAGGTAGATGTTAGATGACCCTCACGTGTAGTGTTATTTAGGGGATTCTTTCATAATTTGGGAGGATAGATAGGCATCTGTAAGAATTCTTGCAGATCTCAGAGTCTGTGATTCTACAAAAAGAAAATGTTATTAGATTTATCCATAAAGTTTTCTATAAGCATGGGAAGATGACTTGATTTCATTTGAACTAGGCACAAACATTATATACTCTAATTGCACTGGTATGCATAATCTGTATAAAGCAAAACAATGCTTGCCAACATGCCTGTGAAATGCATTTTCTCTGGCTGGACTAATTTGAGTTGTCAGGCAAAAAAGATGATTCATAATAAAATCTCCTTCAATAAAATAGACTTATAGGAACTATAAAATTGAGGTTCCAGGTTATAGGAACATCACTCCTGTTCATACTACTTGCTCATTTGCTATTGGTTCCTACCTGGTTACCCAAGGGTCAAATTCTATTCTGTCAGTATTCAAAGGTCCTCTTTTGTGTCTTTAGACCATTCATTTATTTACTCATTTGATCATTTACTCATTAATAAATATTGATTAAGTGCCTGCTTTATGACAGGCACTATGCTAAAATTTGGGAACATGAAAGTAACTTGGCTACTTATGATCTAGTTGAGAAAATGGACATGAAAATAAAAAATACTTGCAGCATTGCTAGTTCTGTAATAGAAGCATGCTGAATGGATAGGTCTCAACATCCTACTTCTGCCACTCAGGTCTTTTTCACTTAGTTCCTTCTGTACAGCTGTGATCTAAATGGCTAAATTTATTTTTAAAAATCACCGCACCTCTGGGATTACCTAGAAAACAACAGCTGATTTCAGCAACTTGGCTAGCTCTAGTTTTCCGGTATTTTCCCAACTCTTCCCAGACTCTTGAGTTTGATTCTGACTATCTTTAAAGCTGGAGAGCAGGATCAACAGCAAGAATTGTGAACACACAGAGTCTTGCTCTGTGCCAGGGACTGCTCTGGACACTTTATGTATAATAAGCCACTTTGCCCTTACAGCCGCCCCCGCAGGTGGAATTCTTATTATCCCCGTGAGACAGATAAGTAACTGGGGTACCAGTGGGTTAATAGGTTAAATAAAATTGCCCAAACTTATCCATGAGGAAGTGGTCGATCTGGGATTTGAACCCAGTAGTCTGTCCCTAGACGCACGCTGTTAAATCACCATGCCATATTGCCCCTCTGACCAATGCTGTCCCAGGTTTCCAATGCCAGACCTTTCCTGGAATACTAATTAGAGCTCATGATCATGATCATGATCGTGATGATGACCCAATGCTAGACGCCACCCTGAAGGGCCTTATACTCATCCTCTCACTCAGTTCTCACCCAGCCTGGGAGAGGGACTTATTGTTTCTGTTCTACAGATGAGGAATCAAGGCTTAGAGGGTATTATCCAAGTTTATCTAACTAGTAAATCCTTCAGTATATCTATATCATTAGGTAACAAGACCAAATTAGTCATTGTACACAATAATAAACACATTTGTTTCAGGAAAATAAAAGGGAATATGTTGAAAGAGGAAGTTTTAATGTTTTTCCTATGGTGGCAGAGGAGAGGCCTAAGGGACAAGAAGATGAGCTTTTAGTTATCTGAGTATCGTGATATCTTTAGTCCCACAATTTAAGTGAGATCGTGTACTGGATTCCCCTTATTGAACGTAGGGTGTTTGATTTCTCCCATATTCTGGCCAAGATAGATGATGTCTAATTCAAAGAAAAATTCCTTTCAACTTTAAATGATCTTTTTCAGCATCTCTATTTATGGGATTTAGACGTTTCTTCTTCACTGATTAACAATTTACAAAATATTTATTGTTGTTTATACATTTTGACTTACTAATCTCATTTGATTAGTAGGATAGTAAAAGTAACTTTTTAAACAGAGGGTTCTTTCAAACCATGATGTAATGTGGTTGAAATGTGTTTGATTTACCCAAATGTGGAAAAACGTAGACTGGAAGAAGAGCCTGAGACTCTTCTGCCCTAGATTATAATAAACTATTCAAAATCAGAAGAGGAGCCCCTGGCTTCCCAGGTACCTGTGATAACATGGTTTACAGTTCCTTTGGGTGAAATGTGCGCTGGAAGTTATCCCAGCTTGTTATTATTACAGCACCAAGGTATGGTGCCTGATCGTAAAGGCGTTTGGTATATTTATATGTTACATGTTTGGCCAGGGGGTGTGGACACAAATTCCTCCTGAATGATTCAATTCCTACCTGTCCTTCATGACCTCCCTCAAGCCCTATCTTCTCCATCATGTCGTCTTCAACTACCCCAACCTGTGATTTCTTCTCTGAGTTCCTGTCTTATTTGCCTATTCCATTCATTTGGTGCATGTCATTTACTACCTCATGACAGTGATTTCATGTGCCCAA
>NW_007729168.1:202775-203970 GCF_000696425.1 Galeopterus variegatus
AGGGCAGGAATTGTCTCTCAAACCCTCTTGACTATCCAACACTTATTACCAAAATTAATACATGTGTTGATGATTATGGGAAGAAACAAGAAAAAAACATATTAGCAATTTGTATCACTATTCTAAGACAGGGAGGGGGCCTATTTATGGTTAGCAACACAAATTGGAACTGATCGTCATAGTTTCCTTCCCCTACAGAGACGGTGATAGTTCAGCAGTACAGGATTGTGAGCACAGGCAGTCCTCAAATTTAAGCTTGCTGCATGCTTTCCAGGGTAAAATGATAGCAACTAAGTTCAACCCAATTTTCAGTAGAAATAATGTCTTAACAGGGAACTATGTTCCCACACAAGGGCCTGGAGCTCAATCTCTAATGAGATTTTTTACTAGTACTCTATTTTATCCACTCTGAATTATATACTTGTATATAACATAAAGCAAGTGTGTGCATTTGAAGTGTACAGTAGAGCTGACAAGTTATCTCAGTTGGTTAGAGCGTGGTGCTGATAATACCAAGGTCCAGGGTTCGATCCTTGTAATGGCCAGCTGCCAAAAATTTTAAAAAGTGTGCATGTAAAAGTGTGTGTATTTTTATATATTATACAGGATAAAGAGAGTAATCACTTATATGTTTTAAGATTTAATTTAGCTTATTTTCAAATACAGAAATATATGAGGTATCTGGAAAGGTGGAAAAGAACTGAAGGGTCTTGAAGAAGAAATAATAAAAAAGACAGAGACACACTTCCTTCACCCCTTGCAGAAACTGGTGGGGCTTCACGCAGGATGAGGCTCACAGTTTGGGAGGAGACTATTGGAAGTTCTTTCTTCTAACTATTAGCAAAGGTGTAATAGTGTAACTGGTTAAGAATAAATCAATAGGAAAAAAAAAACCACTGCAAATCAAATTTCTCTAAGTCTGGAATTGCCTATAATGGGTGAAATAGGCTTTTATGAGTGACTTATGAACAACATATATCAGTGTGTTCATGACAGAGTACATTTTGAATTCCAGCCAGCCAACCAGCTTGCAAAATTTGGGAACAGAATTGGCTACTGAGTAAATTCATAAGATGGGTCTCCTGCAGTGCTGTAGCCTTGAACTTACCTTGATATCTCTGAAAATTGATCAGCGTAGATAGCTTGAGAAATGTTCTGTCTGAAATCAATACATTAGAATGAGTCATTCTGTATG
>NW_007729168.1:204812-207743 GCF_000696425.1 Galeopterus variegatus
GTAGATAGCTTGAGAAATGTTCTGTCTGAAATCAATACATTAGAATGAGTCATTCTGTATGAAAACCTCACAGGGAACATGTTCAATTTTTCATTGTGTTACCTCCATGTTTCCTGTCTGTGACATTTCAGCTTTCTTTTCCTGCCTCCCTGAAAATTGAGCACCTACTAAGCATCCAGCCCCATCAGGTGTCAAGAGTCCAAGGTGAAGATGACAGCCTTTCTGTCCTTCCCAATCAGGTGTAGGGAATCCAAGGTAAAGAGGGCAGCCTTTCTGCCCTTGCCAATCAGATGTCAGTAATCCAAGGTGAGTATGGCACCTTTTTGCCCTCGACGTGCTCTCAGTCTGGCCAGATAGAGAAATAATTGACTAATGGTGTCTGATTTAACAATAAGTGTGTAGAAAGTACCATGGAATGTGGAACATTCAGCTCAGCCTAGGGAAGGGTGACTGGGGAAAGCTTTGCAGAAGAGGAGACAAATGAGCTGGCCTTTGATGAAAGAGAAGGAGATCACCAGACACTAATGGTGGCAAGGGAAGGCCGTGAACAAGGTACCAGGGTCAGAACTATTTTGCCTCTTTCCTTCCTGTCTTTGGCTTGCCCTCTTTCTGGGTGGTATGTGTGTATATATTGTAGAATGCCAATATATTTATTTGGATAGAGGAAATATAATTACCAGGGGGTTCAGGTACTCACTGCCTGGCAACTCCAGTCATAATCAGAAATTGCTTTTTGTTAGTTTGGTAGCTGGCTGGTATGAGAGATTGCCTTTTGAACAGAATCAGAACAGTAGAGACTTCCTAGCCACAAGAACAGACCGACTTTGACCAAAACTTTCCTCTCTGGGAACTGCATAGCATCCTTCTAGACTTCTGTGGCTCCGATGACATTCTTTCTCCTGAGATGTTGTTGCCTTCAGTCAGATTTCAGTAAAGGTTTTTCAGGTCTGGGGACTATAATATCTCTTTATGGTGACTTTGGTTTAGATCTTAACTCAAAGAGCAACCTTTTTCTCTCATCTCAAGGTTCTTATGCGATACCTTAACGGCATTACCTTGCACTGTTGCCGTATCTGTCCTACTTTCCTTCCATTGTTATCTTTTACTCATGGTCTGTTTATGTCCTCTCCCCGACTTTGCCTCCTTTTGCTTTCATCCTTGCTGTGCACTTAAGCCATCTATTCCCTCACATTCCTTGTATCAAACTTTGAAAATTTGCTCAGTGCAAACTAAGAAAATGTTTTCCAGTTATGTTTACTTTTTTCTTTTTTTGGTTGCATAGTTTGTTCATTATAATAAGTGATTAACCAGATCATGCCTTACCAATAATTTTCTTTTTCTTGAGCATGAAAATTTGCTCAGTGCAAACTAAGAAAATGTTTTCCAGTTATGTTTACTTTTTTCTTTTTCTGGTTGCATAGTTTGTTCATTATAATAAGTGATTAACCAGATCATGCCTTACCAATAATTTTCTTTTTCTTGAGCGTGAGCCTGACTGATAATAGTTTTTCATAAGTTCCTGTACGCCCATGCCATTCATTATTACCAAACTACATTTCACAGGAGCCTCTAGAGTATGTCAGAGCCGAAAGTCTTTTCCTTTCCAGCAGAAGGATCCTCAGGAAAACTTTCTCTCAGTGAGATGAAAGCCTGATGTGGTCATCAAACTTTTGGATTGTCAGAATCTGTTAGAAATTTGGGTTTGTGTAAAAACCAGCACTTCACGCATTCTCCTGAGCATGAGAATGCCTCATGGCGTTGGTTAGATGTTCAGATTTTTTGGGCCCCATTCCAGACTTATGGGATCAGTATATCCAGAGGGGAACTAGATAACACAGTATATGTGGAAGATGCCTGTGGGTGAATTAAATTGGCAAAGTCCTCAATTTCAGATTTACTTTCCAACTGGGGTGTTGGCAATTAGTAAATCAACGAATCAACCAATAAACAAAATAATTGCAGAGATTGATACAAGGAAACCAAGCAGAATGACATTTTAGGGAACGGCTGGGCTAGGTGCTACTTTGCATGGCACAAAGGAGGGCCTCTCCAAAGAGGTACACTTGGAGCTGAGACTTAAACTATGACAAGGAGCTGACAAAGTCAGGAACTGGGAAAGAGCTTGTGTCTATCTTGTTTACCTGTGTCCTGAGTAATCAGCACTAATGCTGGCTCCTTGTAGGGCCTCCATAAATATTTGTTGGATGCTATATGAATTCTTCAGACAGCACTGTTACACCCAGGATCTGAACAGTGGGATCAAGTGAGTGCTGTTTAGGTTTGAAAGTAGGTGGGGTTGTTCTAAGTAGGTGGGGTTGCTATCACAAATAGGACACAAGCAGAGTTTCTGATGAAAGAAAAATGAAGAAAAGTGAACAAAGGAGAGCATGTGAGAGTAGGCTGTGGGGGACAGTAGCACAGCTGAGAAGATGAGGACAAGGAGAGTAAGAAAACAAGTCCATGTTTGCACCTCCAGCATTATTACGTACTGCCCATTAAAAGGTTAATCAGTAATTATTGCCATATGCTGGGGATGGAGCAGTGTGCCTTTGCTAGCATTGCTTTGTATATTACAAAGTAAACTTTAAAAACAGTCTTTAGAAAACAAAGGTAGTATTACATTAGATGCCTCTGAAGCAAATTATGGTAAATACCAATTCCAACTGGCTTAGGGAAAAGTTAGATGTGATCAGAGTTAACAAGCAGAAGGTATTTTTACAGAATTTGAATGATGCTCTAAATCATACCTTTGCCAAGTTAAAACTATAGGTGTTTGTTATTTTGATGCTTCCCCCCCCCCACCACCATTGGCAGCAAAAAGCATAAAACAGCAAAATGAGTTATTGGAGAAGCTGGCTATTTAAGAATTAGCAGGGTGCACTCACAACAGAATGTCTCTACATCAGTGTCCAGTGCTTGCATAGCTTGCTT
>NW_007729168.1:208534-210803 GCF_000696425.1 Galeopterus variegatus
CACTCTCCCGAGTGAGCCACGGGCCGGCCCCCTGTCATTACCTTTGTGCTTTTTGTTACTTAATGTACAACTAATGGAGATGTTTTAAAATTAATATTGCAATAACAAACCTCACATTTTACACAATTGATTTTTATTGGCTTCACTTCAAGGGTTATGCGTGGTTTTACTATTTAATGACGTTGTCATACTCTTGCTGTGCATTTTCCTGTTTAGTAAAGTAACTGTTGATAAAATGGAATGAAACTGCCATTAAAAGAGTCATTGGGAGTGGCAGTCATGACCTTCTAGTTTCTCAACTTGTAGAACAAAGCTTACAGCATTTCTTGCAGTAGGAATCTAGTACATGCGAATATATTTGTGCCCAAAATGGAAACAGAAATAGTTTTAGTGAGGGCTGTTTAAAACAAAGACATGGTCTGGTCTGGTAAAAAATTAACACAACAATGAAAGATGTAAGGAAGAAGTTGAGTCATTTGGGTCATGCTGCTTAGAGATTATATTTGTTAGGGTCTTGGGGTAACTGTTTTGGGATCTTTTCCAAGCACACACACGCACATGTACCAATGCAGGCTTAATTTATTAATCAGTTTATTTAATGAAGTAATAGTCAATTTATTTAGTCAGAATGGAATTATACTATGCATAGTGTTTTGTAACCTGTTCTCTTGGTTAAAAAAACTCAGTATATTAGGATCACCTTTGATATCAATATTATTGTTTTCAAAAGTTGCATTGTATGTCACTGTTTGGATGAATCATAACTTATTAGGCAAAATTTATTGCAACCCATTTTTAACTCCAGCATTTTCAGGGCTGTTAGCTGCATTATAAAATTCCTAGATTTCTGAGGGGTTTTCTAAAATCTTAAATTTAAAAAAAAAAAGTACTTTCAACCATTCAAAGAAAACCTCAGCTAGAAAAGAATAAGAATCTTTAAAGTTCTTGTTGAGTTTTTCTGATACAGATTTCATCAAAAATAACAAAATTGGGCTGGCCAGTTAGCTCAATTGGTTAGAGCACACTCTTTTATAACACCAATGTCACAGGTTCGGATCCCTGTACTAGCCAGCTGCAAAAACGAAACAAAAACCCCCAACAAAACAAAACAAAATGACAAATATTAGTGTGGTGAAATGAGTTAGCAGTCATTCTTCAGACTATCTGTAAAAAATCAAACCTACATTTTTAAAAAACAGCTATTGCGCACTACTGAACTATAATATATATCATTACTGTTTCTATAGTATTTTTCTCTATATAAAATAACTATTGAGCTTTTAAATAGCGATGTTACTACTAGCAGAGTCATTACGTTGCACAGCTCCAGGGGGGCACCATTATCATTATAGTCGCTGTGAATGGCATTTTTTTTTTTGGAGTTTTACAGTTGACACCTTGCAAGGCTTTTCACTTGGGTGGTGTAGTATCCATATGGTATCTATATGCTGGTTTTCACGTAGATTTAAATAGTCTGTGGGGTCCTTTTAGTTTTTTGGTTGCTTTGTAACTTTTTTTTTTTTTTTTTTAAAGATGACCAGTAAAGGAATCTGAACCCATGGCCTTGGTGTTATCAGCACCACACTCTACCGAGTGAGCCACAGGCCAGCCCCTGGTTGCTTTGTAACTTCTGAATATTGTTAATTCATTTGTTCCCCCTTTATGTGTTGTCGAATATTCCTAAGCACCCACAATAAGCTGAGATTGGGGTCCTGAGGGCTTGCCTGCTTCACTGCCTCCTGGCCCTTTCTCTGTTTGATTTACAAATGTCATTATCAAACCTGGAAATATTTTGTTTAATGGTGTACTTTTAAACAGAGGGAGCTTATAAACACAGCGTAGCAATCATAGACTTGGGACTAGAATAGTAGAGCAGAGAGAAAGATCTTTCCTGGGCGAAAGATAGCAATTCAGTAGTCCCCTTGCATCACCTTTATCCATATGCACGGCCATACGTATTCTCACCATGTCTATCCATTTAATAACTCAATGCATGGTTATCCTACAGAGGACATTCATTCTAACTCTCAGAGAGACTATTGGACAGTATACCCTCATAGCACCTTGTGTGTACCCTGCATGGTAATCATTTAGTCCTCTGTCTTCTTGTCTTGCTATTTCCAGTTATCAGCATAGTGCTTAACACTTAACAAATGCTCTCTGTATTTTAGATGAATAAATATTGAATATCTGAGAGCATTCCGGGTATCTCATCAAAACACCAGTTTCTGGGCCGGCCCGGTGGCGCACTGCTACAGTGTGCCGCTTG
>NW_007729168.1:211407-212007 GCF_000696425.1 Galeopterus variegatus
AAAAAAACAAAACAAAAAAAACACACCAGTTTCTGCTAGAATAGTGTGACACGCATCTTATATTTTACCACAAAATTCTCTCACCTGGCACCATGCAGAGCATCCATTTTTGCCTTTCTCCTCAGTTACAAGTCATTCTTGTCCAACCCCATTAATGTGTAGATGAAGAAACTGGGAGCAGAGAAATAGAATGACCTTTTAAAAATCATACTCTAGTTCAGGATCAGGACTTGAACCAAGATCTCTTGCTCCTTTATTCAACAAGCATTTATTAAGCACCTGCTGGGTGTATGGCACTTGGCTAAGTGCTGAGTATCTCAAGTCGAGTAAGATATAACAGGGATTTCCCCTGAGGATGTCAGCTGAGCAAGGCAGCCACATGCATATAGAAGTACGGTAGCGTGTAATAAATTGTGTGTGTATGCATGCACATAAGTGGGCACACAGCAGCAACTGAGGCACTCTACCAGGTCTGGTTATAAATTGCTTAAGAATGGGCCGGCCCGGTGGTGTACTGGATAAGTGTGCCGCTTGGGAATCGCGGCGGCGCTCCCGCCCGAGGGTTCGGATCCCACATACGGACCGGTTCCCGCTCATTGG
>NW_007729168.1:212878-214069 GCF_000696425.1 Galeopterus variegatus
AAAAAAAAAAAAAAGACAATAAATTGCTTAAGAAGCACAGCAGAGGAAGTAACCAGCTATCTGGACAGTCAGAACTAACATCTTCTAAGTGTTTTCTGTGTTGGGCTCCACATGTTATCTCATTAACTTCTCATGAAAATCCTGTTGGGTCATCATATCATCATGCTCATTCCATAGCTAAGAAAATGGAGGCTCAGGAAAGGGAAATGATTTGCCCTTGGTCATAAGCCAGGATTCCAACTCAGAGTCTGCTTGATTTCAAGCCTGTGTTCCTTTTACTGTAGCAGGGATGGTAAGTGGGTTTCATCCCAAGGACAAATTCCATTTGATTGCTAGAGGCTGCTTGGATTACATGCTACAAAGGATTCTAGATCATATGCTGAGCTCAGAAGCAAGTAGTTTTGTGGTTGGTTGATGATGGTGGCCTTGGGTATAGGATGAGAAGTGGTGGCCCTTTGTTAGGACACTGCCACTCCTGAGCTTTATCATGCTGTAGTTCTTCCAGGCCCATCTCTCTGTAAGTCATTGTGGTTTCAACCCACTCTTCCAGCTCCTGCAACTTCCCTTTCCATTCCTCTGAGCTCAGAGTGGTATTTTGTGCCATCTGGATATACAGAAACTTATGTCCCATTTAGGTCAACTTTCCTGTACAGTGTCCCATGCTGTAACCCTTCCAAAGTTTTTCAACTGTATCAAAGATATCTCTTTACATTCCCCCAAGGTTCTGTTCTATGCTAATGGCAGTTTATGTGAAAAAATATTATGTGCTTACAGCTTAATATGTTAGCATTTCTAGGTGAGGTGCAGCAGAGACCTTCCTAATCCAAAGGAGTGACTCCAGTGGGAAGAATTTTAGATCCTTGTGCAGGCTAGTTGGGATCTGTCAGTCTTTAAGATTATACCAGGCAAATAGCTGCTGCTCTGCCAATACACACAGCAGACCTCACACCTTTTCTTAGATGCTAGAGGGCCCTTGATATAATAGTGAGGTGCTGAGGTATTGATGATCAATACATGTGGAGCTTAAAAGTGGAATCTGGAGGTGGTGATGGTGTTTTCCTCCTTACATAGTTTATGATTTCCAGCTGTTACCCAGAGTTATACACCAGAATTAGGTCTAGGCTGTGGTCCAAGCTGGTATGCCTCTGCTTTAAATTTTATTTCATAACCCCTTGGCATCAAGATTTCCAC
>NW_007729168.1:215078-217155 GCF_000696425.1 Galeopterus variegatus
AGTGTTTTTATCATTGTGGATGTCTTATTTGTGTGCCATTCACATGTCAAGATTTTTTTGTTAATTGCATGTGTGCATTTTTGTTTTATTATATTTGCATGTGCGCATTTTTAAACAGATAAAAATATGGCTGCAAGTCTAACTAGATGGAATAGAAAAGTATGAGTCCTGAAGAACAGGTTTCATGCAACTTGAGGTCAGAATCTTTCATATATCCTGTTTATCACCAAAACCTCAGGAATGCTGAACTATCTTAAATACATTCCAATGAAAAGTGCTTCTCCCAGATGGACTGGTGTTCTCTCTTCTGACTTTCCATAATGTGGAGAATGAGGTATTAACCAGGGTATTCTTTGAGATGTTTTGTAAACTTCCAAATTGGAGGTGGGGGGTGGTTATAGATTATCTAAACATAATATTGACTAGGGAATTCAAAAAATCTTTTATTTCTCTTGTCACCGATATTTTCATTTGTAATTGTACTTTCCAACATGTTAGACATTCCTTAATTTGATATTTCTGAGTACCTTAAATTGCAGTCATTAAAATATCATCTCAGTGTCGTAATTGAATATTCTACTATACTGCTCACTATACTTTAAAAATGAATATTGAACTTATGTTATTGATTTTTGAGTATAGCACTCAAACTAGTTTAATTAGTAGAGGGAAGCTCATTTATAGTCTAATTGGGCTATAAGTAAGTCTCTTAAACAAGTGCTGAAAGAATATAGAACATAATTAAAACAAAAAATAATTGCTTCTTGTCAAAACAACTGACCTGTCACTCAGCAGTAGAAGGAACTTAGTTTTGTTATCCAAACTTAATCATTGTGAAGACATTCACTCTTAGTAGCCAGTACATGGTAGGCGATTGCTTAGTAAGTATTTATTAATGGAAGGACATATGGCTTCAGTTACCACTACTGCCAATGACTTCCAAGTCAACATTTCAATTTGGAGCTCTCTGAGTTCTGACCCAGGATTCTGGCTGCCTTCTACATATCTCCGCCTGGAGAAGCCACAGAGATTCTTAAGTGCCCGATACTTAAAATGGAACCACTGTCTCCTCCTTCTAAGCCTGTCCCTCCTTTGTCTGCCCTACTTGGTTATCCCAGCCGCGTGCTACTCAGTCACCCCTAACTTCCTAGATCCGAGTATTCATCAAGTCTTACAGTCCCTTCCTCCTCACTACCCTCTAACCCACCTCTTCTCTCCATCTCCACAACCACCGTTTTTTCAAATCCTGATCACTTTCAGCTGGATTTTAGTCCCTCTTTAGATGCATCTCCCTGCCTAGGAAAGTGGTTCTCAAATATTATCATGCTTAAGCATTCCCCAGAGAACTGGTTAAAACTGGAGATGCCCAGGTCACACCTTCCTTAGTTTCTCATTTAGCAGGACTGGGTGGGGCACAGAAATCTGAATTTTAAGCAGGCACCCCAGGTGACTCTGATGCAGGTGGGAGCAGACTTCTAGTTTCACACACCCCCAGTCCATCCTGAGCACTTGGAGAAAGCTTTGCTCTATAATATAAGATTTATCCACACCCCTAATTAGAAATCTTCAAAGAGCTACCATTCTATAGTAGTAGTTTTCAAACTGTGGTCAGTGGACTTGCCAAGGGTTTCCCAGAGGTGCCTGGGGTGGGGGGAGGGGCACGGGCATTTGAAGTAGGAAGATAAGGCAGGACAATGAGAGCAAACTCTGCTGCACGGTGCTTTTGTCAACGCTCCCTTCCCTCTTTCTCCAGCCAGAGCAGCTCTGATTTTCAAGCTTAACAAGAGATTTCCTTTGGAAAAAGTATTCCTTTACTTTAAAAAAAAAAAAAAAAAAGGCTTGAAAACCACTGATCTATAGAAGTGGATTTCAACCTTTTTTTTTTTTTAATCTGGACCCCACAGTAAGAAACAGTATACGTGCTGTATCACGGCCCCGTGCACACACATGGTTTTGTGTGTAATTGAAATAAGTTTTGGGGCCGGCCGGTGGCGCACTGCTACAGTGTGCCACTTGGGAGCGCAGTGGCGCTCCCGCCGAGGGTTCGGATCCCACATACAGACCGGTTCCCGCTCAC
>NW_007729168.1:218112-233032 GCF_000696425.1 Galeopterus variegatus
CACTGAGGGTCGCAATCCCGTTGCCGGTCCCGGTCCGGTGCGGGTGCAACACTGAGGGTCGCAATCCCGTTGCCGGTCCCGGTCCGGTACGGGCGCGACACTGAGGGTTGCGATCCGTTGCCGGACACGAAAAAAGACAAAAAGAAAAAAAAAAAAGAAATAAGTTTTATGAAACATACTCGTACTATACTTGATGCACTCTGATGTTTTCTGTTCTATTTCATTTTTTTAAAATTCTGTTTGCAACCCACTAAATTGATTTCACAATCCACTGAGTTGCTACTGAGTCTGAAAATCCTCTGATCTAGTCTTTCTCAATGGAGTTCCTTTGTGAAACGTGGAACATAGAAATGTTTTCTTAATCCTCTCAAGGGTGGTACATAACTCATACCACTCTAGATGCTTGGGAGAGAAGTTGATCTATGACATACAAAGTATGCCTAGGGACATTCAGGCTTCATTCTCTGGATGAACTCCTGGTTGAAAAAGGCTTACTATGTCTTATCTATGCACTAAATCTAAACTTCTGAGTATTGCACGTAGGGCCCTTCTGGATCTGGCCCATGTTTACCTCAGACTTCATCTTACTTCCTTAGTCACCTACCTGGGTTAAAACCATCCTGAACTGTTTGGAATTTCCCAAATGCATCATGCTGTTTCTCACCTCTGCACAGTCATTTGTGCCCTTCAACACCCAGTTCAACTGAGCGTCACTTCAACTGAGCCTTTCTTTGACAGTAGGTAGAATCATCAGGTCCAAGTTCTGTCCCTGTCAGTCTCTGAAGGGCAAGACCGTACACTGTTCTCATCAGCAGGAGCTGCAGCTGGTGCAGTACCTGGCCCTATGTTGGCTCTTAATAACCTTGTTACATCCCCCTGACTCATCTCCCTTGCTACCGAGTGTGGGGCTCTGTACTTAGTTCTAAGGATACAAACAGGTGTGAGGTATAGCCTGCAGGCTTAGGGAGCTTGTAATGGCCTGAGAGACAGGGCGTATGTATTACAAACCACCACCAGTATAGCGCAGTGTTCAAGAGCTTGCATTGGTGGGGTGGGGAGAGGGGGAGGGGAGATGGGAGGGGTCCAGTGGAAGAGGCAGAGTGTACGCTGAGCTTAGAAAGAAAAATAGCCCTAAGATTAGGAGGTGGGAAGGCATTTCTGGCAGGGCAAACCAAAGAGCCAACAGGCCCAGAGGAGGATGGCATAGGCCTTGTCTATAGTCTAGTTTCACTGCTAGTGTTTGTGCATTTCTGTATGTATATGCGCTCAAATATTTTTCCAAGTGTAAGTTGAAGATATTGATCTCTAGAGATGTTTATTTTCTCATTTTAGATAATTCTGTCATTCCCCCCCACCCCCCACCCATGGCTTTTTGCTAAGTCTACAGGATTCCTAGAATTCTCCAAGATTATATATTCCCAGGGCCAAAACCATTCCTGATGTTTTCTTCTCCTTTTTAATTTTTCTGAGGAGCTTTATATCTAACTGCTGACATACAGTATAAAACCCCAAAGAATGAACCGTTAGATAAGCTGTGGATCCACTTTGAGATGTGTTTGGAAGGAGAGCATGGCTGCAGTGGAGGAGTCTCGCAATGGCTGTGTTTTGCAGGGTCACTGCCTGGGAGTGTGAACATTAGCTCTAGGCAGCATCCCTGAAACACCACTCTCTGGCTTAGCAGCCTAGTGTGTTTGGGCTCTTCTGTCACACTGTCACACAAGACTCGCCCTCTGTTGTTCACTGGAAACAGTATAAAGATGAGGTCAGCAGATTTTTATTTCTCTTCTTACCTTATGGCCAGTCTGCAGTTTTGTTCGATCTCCCTCCTTTCACTTCATCCCTTCCCTCTCTCCCTTCTTTCCTTTTCTTCCTTTCGCTCCTCTCCCCTCCTCCTTTTCCTACCTCTACCTCTCCCCTTCCCTTTTCTCCCCTCCTTCCTCCCTCTCTTCCTTCCTTCTCTGGCCTAAAAATCTTTCTGCTAGCAAACCAAGGAATGACTTGTGATATATGCAGCTTCTTAGTCAGATATGACATAATATGAAGGGGACTTTAAAATCCAGAATTACCTTCCCCTTCCCCCATCACTCACTTTAGTCATAAGATGCTTTGTAGTCCTCTGCCGAACAGCAGAGCATATGGACAGGACAGGAGCACAGGCTGTCGTGCCAGGCTGCCTCTGTTCAAATCCTGGCTCTGCCACTTAATAGCTGTATGCCTTTGAGCATATTACCCAACTTCTCTGTGCTTTAGTTGCCTTAGGTTTAAAATGAGGGTAGTATTGGTACCTATTTTCAAGGGTTGTTATGAATTTTATTGGCTTAATTCATATAAGATGCTTAGAACAGGGGCTGGCCAGTTAGCTCAGTTGGTTAGAGCACAGTGATATAACACCAAGGACAAGGGTTCAATGCAAAGGGAAAATATATATGAATTATTGCATTTTGACAAACAGGGCATCAATTTGAAGATTTATTTAGAGTGTTGAAGTCGCCTGACTAACCCAAACTTGTGTTTCATGCTGGGGGAAAAAAGCTTTCATGATGAAAAAAATATTCTCATCTAAAAAAATGAAAATGAGGTTGTAGGAAAACATGGGCAATTTACTTTTATCTCTTTTTTGGTGTTGTGTATAATATATCATTCAAACAAAATTATGTAAAATATATGTAGAGTTTAAAGAATTAACATTTAAGAGAATAAAAAGTAAAAAGAATTCCTGTGTACTTACTACCCAGTTTCGTAGAACATTACCAATATCTTTGGAACCTCCCGTGTGCCATCCATTCTAGTGGCCCTCTCTCCTGTAAAGATAACCATGTTATAAATTTTATATTAGTCATCTTCTTGCTTTTTATCATGGTTTTACCACATACAGATTTAATGTTAGACATCAAATTGTTTAGATTTGCCTTGATTTTCTTTTTTCTTTTTTTTGGTGGCCAGCCAGTATGGGGATAGATTTTTAACTATACCATAATTTACATTGATTTTAGTTATCAATATATTTGGATTCATTTCTAGCATCTTATTTTGTCCTTTGTCCCATTTTTTTCTTTGTTTTACTTTTTTCTCCCTCTTTTCTTTTGTATCGAGATTTTTTTTTTCCTTTCCTTTAGTTCCATTGTCCCCTTCCATTGGTTTGGAAGTTATAATATACTCTATTAAATTTTGATGTCTGTCTTTAATCAAGTATAAAATTAGTCAATGGACTAATTAATACAGGACTTTGGATCACTCCCATCAGGATTTCTTTGGAATTATGCAATTTCATGTAGAAAGGACTCTTCACATCAAAGTTGGTAGCTACAGCTTTTGATGTCTGGATTGTTTAGTTCTTTTTTTTTTAAAGATGACCGGTAAGGGGATCTTAACCCTTGACTTGGTGTTGTCAGCACCACGCTCACCCAGTGAGCAACCGGCCATCCCTGTATGGGATCCGAACCCGTGGCCTTGGTGTTATCAGCACCGCACTCTCCCGAGTGAGCCACAGGCCGGCCCCTGGATTGTTTAGTTCTATCTTGACAGTATAGTAACGCTTTTGGGAATAGAACAAAAGTATTACTGTTATGGAAAATACAGACCATTGTAGCTGGATGGAGCTGGAAATACAGACATTGGAGCTGGGTATCTATACTTGTGTTTTTCAAACTTTTTGACCAACCCAACAGTAAGAAATATACTTTGTTTCATAATCAATACATTCATAGTATATAAAACTGAAACAGAACTTTTATGAAACAAAATCTCCTTTAGTCTATGTAAAGTACTCTGAGCTGAGCTATTCTATTCTTTCATTTAAACAAAACAAAACAGGGCCAGCCCATGGCTCACTTGGGAGAGTGTGGTGCTGATAACACCAAGGTTACGGGTTTGGATCCCTATATAGGAATGGCCAGTTAGCTCACTTAGGAGAGCATGGTGCTGACAACACCAAGTCAAGGGCTAAGATCCCCTTACTGGTCATCTTTTAAAAACAAAACAAAACAAAACAATAAAACCATGTACTGGCCAGCCGCCAAAAAATAATTATAATATAATAAAACAAAAACCTGGTCTGAACCCATTAAGTTGATTGCATACCCACGAAGGAGTTCTGACCCACAGTTTGAAAAACGCAGACCTAGCCTAAAGTTCTTGATTTACAGCTGAGTAAGCCAAAGCCCAGAGCAACGACATGGGTTTCCCAGAGTTATACAGTAAGAGTTAGGACCCAAATCTCTGATCTTTTATCTCCACCTCCAGTTTTTTATCCACATATGTCAGCCAGACCAAAAATAATACAGGTTAGAGAAAAAAGGGAGCCATCATGAGTTATGATATGGAGAGTTAAACCCTCCTGCTACCTCCTAGACATTTAATTTTGGTGGAAACAAAGCATCTCATGATAACCACTGCTTGGTGAACCCAACACAGTGTTGGGTACCATTTTCCATTACCTCTGATCCTCACAACCACCCTACATAGTCCAGTTTATTATCTTTATTTTTTTATTTTTTATTTTTTTTCAAAAAGATGACCAGTAAGGGGATCTTAACCCTTGACTTGGTGTTGTCAGCACCATGCTCTCCCAAGTGAGCTAACCGGCCATCCCTATATGGGATCCAAACCCGTGGCCTTGGTGTTATTAGCACCACACTCTCCCAAGTGAGCCACGGGCCAGCCCATTATCTTTATTTTATAAAGGAAGGAATGGAGGCTCAGAGAAGTGATTTGCCTAATTTTGTTAACTTACAAGGTGAGGAGCTGGCATACCTGTCTGACTCCAAAGCTCATGGTGCTTCCCACCTGATAGCACCTCTCTATAATTATTCACTTGTCTTGCTTAGTATTGTCTCTCTCAGAAGGAAGATAAAGCAGCAAGAGGAATACTGTCCAGGACTAATTCTAACCAGTAAGAATAACTAGTTGGTAATAAGATTTGTAGAATTACTTATTTATTCTGTCTCCTGTGTTAGCTTTTTATCTCCCCAAGTGCATGGTCTTCGCCTCGTTCAGTTCATCATAAGCTCAAGATGAGTATTTCTTGAATGGATAAGCAAGTGCATTTAGAAATGATAAGGATGTTGAAAGAAAGCAACCACATCACACTTCAAGGCAGCTCACATTGTGGCCAAGAGCACAGCCTATGGAGAAAGACCGCCTGTGTTCAAACTCAGGTGTCCCTTAAAAGCTACTTGATCATAGGCAAGTTACTTAAGTTTTCTTGTGCCCCAGTTTCCTGGGGATAATAATGCCAACTTCATAGTGTGGACCTATGAGTTAATCAAGAAAGCATTTACACAGTGCCTTGCTTGTAGTAAACACTGTATAAAGGTTAGCTGTTACCATTATCTGAAGTTATAACTAAGTACGGGAATATTGAACCTATATCTCATATTTTAGGAGAAAAATATCACAAAGTTTAGAGGCAAGGTAAGTATGTACAACAGCTAGAGAAGAGACTACTGTTCACATTCAGTTGCAGAGTCTAAAGAACACATTTCTATCTCATAGTGAAAGATTTACTTCTGACAAAAAAATCAAAAATATCACAAAGTTTAGAGGCAAGGTAAGTATGTACAACAGCTAGAGAAGAGACTACTGGTCACATTCAGTTGCAGAGTCTAAAGAACACATTTCTATCTCATAGTGAAAGATTTACTTCTGACAAAAAAATCTAAATCTAGAGCAGATAATTAAGCAGATGGCCTTTATGTCAAAAAGAATGTAGTACTTACTAAGCATCCACATAGATTTATAAAGAGTAAAATTTTTAAGCAGGTGACTTAGTTAAAAGACTAGGAGAATGCTATAGAAGCAATTTATCTTATTTTCAGGAAAGCATTTAGAAAACCTGATTTAGAGACCAGCAGAATGTAAGGTTAAGTGTGCAAGCCCTGGAGTCAGAGAGGCTTCCTCACATATCCCCCTGGAACTGGGCCTCGGTTTTCTCCTCTGTCAAATGTGGATATTGATTGCAGCAGCTTCCTAGTGTGGTTCGGAGAACTAAAAGAGATCACGTATGTGTAGTGCTTGCTAAGCAGGGCTTAAATGCAAGCTCCTAGTAATAACAAAACCTGGGCAAGCAGATAAGAACTTGAAATTGAATGTGGTTGATGGTCAAGGAGGTTCCCAGCTATTTGCCTCCAACAATCCCAGTGTCAAATGCTCAGATGAAGGGTGAAATTTTGCTTTGCAGTTGGCAGAACAAATCCTCTGGTCCCTTGCCACCACTGACAGAAGGCTAGGAGAGAAGAGCCCTGAATGAGCAGCCTGAGGTCTGAGCACATGTTGCTTCCTCTTTTCTCCCTCCAGGGGCGTTCGTGGTCTGCTGGACCCCTGGCCTGGTGGTTTTGCTCCTCGACGGCCTCAACTGCACACAGTGCGGCGTGCAGCATGTGAAAAGGTGGTTCCTGCTGCTGGCACTGCTCAACTCTGTCATGAACCCCATCATCTACTCATATAAGGACGAGGACATGTACAGCACCATGAAGAAGATGATCTGCTGCTTCTCTCAGGAGAAGAATCAGGAAAGGCGCCCCTCCCGCATCCCCTCCACAGTCCTCAGTAGGAGTGACACGGGCAGCCAGTACCTGGAAGATAGTATTAGCCAAGGCACAGTCTGCAATAAAAGCAGTTCCTAATCTGTGGACACCTCTCCGCCCACCCAGGCCTCCTCTGGGAAGAGAGCTGTAGAGAATGGTTACCTGTCTCTAGCAAAGCCTTTGTACAGTGTTATTTGAAGTCTGAATTAATCACTGCTAGATTAAAACAAATTTTTGTTTTACATAGTTTATATATATATATTTTTTAAAGATGACCAGTAAGGGGATCTTAACCCTTGGCTTGATGTTGTCAACACCATGCTCAGCCAGTGAGCGAACCAGCCATCCTTATATAAGATCCGAACCCGTGGCCTTGGTGTTATCAGCACCGCACTCTCCCGAGTGAGCCACGGGCCGGCCCTTGTTTTACATAGTTTAAAAGCATGGGCAGTAAAGAGAGGACACAATGTGTTCAGAGAAAATGCATATAAAAAGGGGAGACAGCCCAGGGGATTCTTATTTGTGTCCTGGGAACTGCTCGGGGCATGTGCCAGCCCCACAGCTCATCCTGGATCCCCCGCCACCTTGCAGCCATTCTCTTTGTGTAAAAGGATGATGTTAGAAGGCTTAGGCCAAAATAAATAATGATGTTACTTGAGCCACCTTATGTAACTGTTTGGAAAGCCTATGTAGTTCTTTCTGCATGTATTAAAAATTTTTAGAAATGCTTCGGCAGTGCTTTTTTTCCTCAAAGAAACCATGGCCAGTAGCTAGGTGTTCAGTAGGAATTGAAGAATAACAAATCAGTGAAGGCTCCAGATTAAACTTGATTTTTAACCGAAAGAACATTCTGAGAGGGGCTGGCCAGTTTGCTCAGTAGGTTAGAGTGTGGTGCTGTAACACCAAGGTCAAGGGTTCAGATTCCCATACCAGTGAGCCACCAAAACAAAAAAAACCCAAAAAACCATTCTGAGGAAAAAGACATATTTAAAAAATAACAACGAAAAGGGTAAACATTAAAAACCTTGTTTGAAGTGAATAAGGTCTTAATGTGGACCTCTAAGCATACACTCATATGTATATACATGTGTATATTTATACAATTTTTTTTTTTTTTTTCCTTTTTTTTTTGTCTTTTTTCGTGTCCGGCAACGGATCGCAACCCTCAGTGTTGCGCCCGTACCGGACCGGGACCGGCAACGGGATCGCAATCCTCGGCGTTGCTCCCACACCTCGCTCAGCCAGTGAGCGGGAACCGGTCTGTAAGTGGGATCCGAACCCTCAGCGGGAGCGCCACCACGCTCCCCAGCGGCGCACTGTAGCAGTGCGCCACCAGGCCGGCCCTATTTATACAATTTAACTTTGTATTTAAAGACTCCAAGGACAGTGATGCTGAAGTACATTCACTGGCCACCTAGACTTTCCAGTCTAGGACTGTAGTTGTAGAAATGACCTGTTTGCTTTAACAGAAAAAAGTGTTCATTTTAAAACAGACATTTCTATGCAATAGAGTGAAAGGTATATTGACAAGCAGGTTGAATCCCTTCCAAGTACATTCACTGGCCACCTAGACTTTCCAGTCTAGGACTGTAGTTGTAGAAATGACCTGTTGTGCTTTAACAGAAAAAAGTGTTCATTTTAAAACAGACATTTCTATGCAATAGAGTGAAAGGTATATTGACAAGCAGGTTGAATCCCTTCCATACAGGATCAAATATGAACTCGACTCAAGTCCTATTTCCAGTTACCTCCACAGCACTGGTGGCTTGTCAGATTTAGTATGTGGAATAATTTCACATTTCATATTTTGCCCAAGGTTATCAATGTACTTCTGGTACTTGTCTCACTTGTGGACTGAATTTTGATCTGGGTTCTATTTTGAATTTTTCTCCTTTAAAGACCTAAGTAGGCAACATGAAAGGCAAGTCAGTAAGAAAGAAAAATAATGTTTCATACATGTAGGCTACTGACCAAAGTTTTCTATGTAAAGCATATAGAGTATATTCTGATTTAAAATAAGAATAACTTCAAGGCAAATATTATAGTATTTATGTAGTTTGCAAAAGAAGTTTACATTATTTTTGCTATTGTGATGTAACATTTATGTGCAAGAACTACTTGTAATAAAAGGATTTAAGTCATGCTTTTAGATGTAATGGCCTAAAATAGAGAGTATTATGATTTGAAGGTGTAGATTTCACAAACTCTGTGTGGTGAGTCTATCTGAAGCTTATATCAAAGCTACCTATAAAGTAAAATAAAAAAAAGTTCTTTCTCGTTGAGGTGTGTTATTGCTTTGTGTATTTTCTAAGTAAAAATATAGTTTGTAGTAACTATAGCACGCATTTCTGTTGCAGAAGAAAAATCAAATTTGCCATGAAGTACATACTCTCGGTGTTTTATGTAAGCATTTTGAATCTACAGCTGGCCAAAGGGTAGAGAATTGAAATTGAATTCCAGTCCCCAAATAGCTACTAAGGGATCTTTGAAGGTTTTATTTTGAGGAAGAACCATTTTTAGTACCCTGCAGCAGTGTTATATTCAGAATGGTGTCTGGAGGGGATCCAAAGTGCGGAAACTCAGGGTAGAAATATATAGCTTGTGTTTTTATGCACACGTCTCAGTGATGGGGCAAGAGTAGAGAAGCCGTGTATATTTGGAAATGACAAGTGCTGGTGGTCACAGGGCTCACCAAGAACACTCGGCAAACTTGGCCCTTAGGAGAAAAAAAAAAACAAACAAAAAAAAACCCTAAGAATATTCCTCCTCAAATTCTACGATCCCAAACTTATCTGTAAGTCATTGAGGTCGTGGTACTGAAAACTTCATTTAGGCCTTATCAGACAAGTCCTTGACTCAAAGCATTGGCTACTCTCTAGCCAAATGAGATTAATTTTCTTAGATTTGTAGCACTGTCCAAGATGTTTCTGATAAATCTGTATTGGTGAGAAAAGTTAATCCTTTGTGAAGACTGCCTGCTTGGAGAGAAAGAATGTTTCAGAAATAAATTATTGAAATTTCTTTGTGAAATTTCTTACCTTCAGCGAAGGTAATTGCTGAAATTTTACCTTACCTTGGTGAATATTCTTTTTTAAGTGGGTAGTAGACTTGAGGCCAGTGTTTGGCCTTTAGAAGCTGTAAGCATGGAAATGATTATGGCACCACCTTGACCCCATTTGTGTAATTCCAAGTAAAAGCAATACTAAACCATAAAATGAATGTAAGCTTCCAACAGAGTTTTAATTTCCCTTACAGTCAGCACTTTGATGCTTTTTATAAATACTAAAATTCAAAATCTAGAAACTTCAGTGCCCTGGCTTCACTGGCACACTGAGCACATGCTCAGGCCATGGTTGGATGACCCAGGACCAAGGACCCTGTGGAGTCCGCAGCCACAGTATCAGGTGATGCAGAGGTACAGCTCTGCTAATCTGTAGATGTCACCCTCTAGAGTGTGTCATGGTTCATGTCTGTAGGCCAGTTTTCCTCCTGAAGTTGGAAATGTTTTGTGCTGATTAGCTCATTAATCCTCTAAGCATTCTGGGAGGGGGCAGAAAAGATTTCTTGGCCCTCTTTTTTAATGGGTTGAATAGATATAATAAAGGTAAGCCCTATGAAGATACCTGTGAAGGTGACTTAGTGACAAACTCAAGCCCTGTTAGAGCCTGGAGTAAAAATAACCAAGAGTTATCCTACATGGTGATGTATACTAAAAAGGATTAAAAACACCCCAAAACAGATCTGACTTCCAGGGGGCTTACCAGAGAAGTATATTCCCTTTGTGGACCACTAAATGTGGTGTTAAATTGGAACCCCCTAGGACTTCTTCCAATTTTACCCATTGTCTTTCAGGCTTAGGAAATGGAACATGAAGGATTTTTAAAGTAAGGGAAGCTGCATTTTGTGTGAGGGATGCTTTGCTGAACATATCACATAACTAGTCTTAAATTATGAGTATTTTAAATTTTCACAGACTAGATGCTGTGGTTGAGGGTTGTTTAATTGTGTTTTTTGGCCCTAATGCTATATTTTATCTTTATGCCACTGTCTCCAGTGATTTTAGAGTGTGCTCTCTTCTAAAGTAACAGATGGTAAATGGTTAATAGCAGTTGTTAGGGGTTCAGAGTGTTTCCTTATCTATAACTTCTGAGCTAAAGATTTATAGTTCAGACAATAGCACAACGGTCATTGAAATCACATGTGCAGGTTCCAGTGCACATCAGTAAAACATGGTCACATCATACTATGAAATGCACTGCGTCTGCATGACAACCCATGAGCAATTTCCTAGGCCAGACAGTTTTGGAATTTGCAGTTTTTGACAGCTTTTTAGAGAATTGCAATTTTATGCAGCAAAACTTTATAATATTTTTCTGTCTCAGCAAGTTTACCTTTGCATAATTCAAATTTCCATAAAATGTGTCTGTACTGTATTTGCTATTGAGCTTACAGCCTGCACATTGTACATTAATAGCAAGGTATATTGAAGAAAAAGAGGGGGCTGCCTGCCACAAGCCCATATTACATCTTCTTGTATATTAGAAAATGATATATTTCCATACCAGCCAGCTGCCAAAAAAAAAAAGCCCTTTCTCAAGACACTTTTGCATCTACTAGAAAATTATCTAATACACTAATTTTGTTAGAACTTTACTGGTATCTGCCAGAAAACTGTGCTAATACATATTACTGTCCACAGTGTGACTGACATGTAGAGCTGTGTAGTTCACCACTCACACAAATGTATATAACAACCATGTTAAAGAAAGCACTGGATTGAAATTCAGAATACCCTGGTTCTGATGTTTGCCTAAACTGTCTATGAAACTGTAGATACGATTGCTAATGTCCTAAATGAGAGGCTTAAATGATCTGTAAGGACCTTTCCAGCCCTAAAATTCTGATTCTATGTGTCATCTCCCAGATGTTAATTCTGAAAAGAGCCCTGAATCTTTGTTTGGTTGGGTTTTTTTGTTTTGTTTTGGTGGCTGGCCATATGGGAGATCTGAACCCTTGACCTTGACGTTATCAGCGCCACCTAAGTCTTTGGATTTTTTGGATTTTACTCCTCACATAGGGATTTCAAGGAAAAGGAGTTCTGTTTTCATTTATATCAGTGTGCACTCAAGCTTTAGTGTGCATAAGAATTACCTAAGGAGACAATCTAAAGTCTATGAGTTTTAGGCAGGTGTGAAATGTGTAATCATAAATCCATTATCAATACAGGGCAGAAAGGATTTCTAAAATAAAATGGAACTGCTAATCCATCTGCTTATGTTTGCTAAGAGTGAAGTTAAATTTGAAATGTGTGAGCTGCTGTTTACTCCAGCAAGAGAAGTAGAAAACCACATTTATTTTACATTTAATTTAACCAACATCTTTCAAACACATCCTTGGTGCTGGAGAACCCCTCCTCCCCCCACCGCCCGCCAAAAGAATAAAGCTCATGCCCTTAAAGGAATCCACAAAATCATAAAGCAAATGTATATACAAATACACAAATCTAGGGAACCAAAATGAGAGGGATCTGAAAATATTAGAGATGGGCATGTACATTTTGTTGTAGGCATCCTCAAGGTATCAAATGGGAACATTGGTGATACTGGTATTGTATTTTTTTAGATCTGGCCCCTACGGTATAATTCTTGATATAGAATTCTTCAAGACCTGGGAGAAGAAAAGGAAATCAAATAAAGAAGCTATGTGTGAGTTAAAAACTGTTTACAATTTATCTGGTACTGATAGTCTAAACTAGACTTCTTTGTTTGTTTTGTTTTGTTATGTTTTGTTTTGCTTAGGTGGATGCCTGACCACAGGTTTATATAAATCTAGGAAAATCTTCAGTCAGAAAAATAGTAACCATTCTGGATAGTCGAAGCAAGAAGGTATTCAAAACAGACTTATAAAACAGTTGCAAAGTCCTGGCTGGTTAGCTCAGCTGGTTAGAGTGCAGCCTTGTATCACCAAGGTCAAGTATTTGGACCCCCTTACCCACCAGCTGCTGGGGGGAAAAAAATTACAAAACAGTTGGAAAGGCTAGAAAGAGGAAAGTAAGGAAAGCCTATTGTTAGCTCTCAAGTTTGCAGCTAACTTTTAAGGAATTATTGCCACACAGGTCAGAACTTTTGGAAACTGCCTCCTGAGGCAGGTGATTTGTGGGAGGACACCAGAGGCCACTACAAAATCTCAAATCTCAAATCTACTGCTAGAGGAAGAATATGGCTTATTCTTCCTTTCTGCCTTCATCTCTTGTAATTGTCTGGCAAAAGCAGAATCCAAATTGGGATATTTACTGGCTTTGTATTCTGGGAAGTATAGTTCCCAGGCTTCTAGCTTTTCAGACACAGGGGAGAGCATGGAAGGATCAGCAATAGAACTGACAAACCAATGCATGGAGAAAGGAAAATGGATGGGAGGAGGGATCTTCTTGGCTTCTAGAACTCTCCCCTTTCTAAGATACCAGTTCTATTGGTTTTTCTTAACTAAGGGAAGGAGATAATATAAATAGTTCTAGAGTAAGGGGTGAAAATTCTCTAAAAAATAAAGTGTTGGTACATATAATGTAGAGGTTCAACATTGTAGAATAGAGATCCTCTGAAGGCTGAATGGGAATAAAACAAAATATATGAATATAGTTCACTTATTATTAGCTAGTCCTTATCCAGTCTGTAATATCAACGTTGAAATTAGAGCACGAAAAGTGAAATATTTGTGGTCATAGTTGATATATAACCATAGCGAATACATCACTATCTAGTCTTTCCTTTAGGTTTCCAGATGGTGAGTAGAATAGGATCTTGAAACAAACGTAGGTGTAAAATTTGGATGTGGAAAGTTGTTTAAAAATCAGACTTCAGGGTCTGGCTGGTTAGCTCAGTTGGTTAGCATGTCATGCTGATAACCTATACAGGGTTCAATCTTTGTACAGGCAGCCACCAAAAAAAAAAAAAAAAAAAAAAAAAGCAGACTTCAGTTCTCCTACAATCTTAAAAGGTGCAATGGATCAACTCCTTTTTAGAATGGAACAGTAATAGATCCAAGTTTCAGAGTTTGTGGTTTGTTTGGGGAAAAGTAACACTAAAGTTTCTTCTTTTGATAGAAATAAGAGCCTGACTAATGCATCTTGTGAGGAAGTTATAATTTAGGGATTATCTTGATTTTACAAATGAATAAACCAAACCCACAAGATCGAGTGAGTATTTAAAATCTATGGTGACTAAATCCAGGATCAAATTTAGCTAAGTTCTTTAGATCTTCTCTATTCAGAAAAAAGAAAAAAAATAGGTTCCTAATAACTATATATAACTTCAGATTTCAAAGAGCCAATGTTTACTAATAATAGGTTAGCCATTTTAGGGATTAAGAATGTGTTCTTTGACTAATTCAGCTTTTGAGAATGTATGCTGAAGAAGTGATTCCAAGTTAGGAAAAGGCATTGTACACAAAGGTAGTTAAAAAAACATGATTTATAGCAACTGGACACTTCTAAACAATCTAAACATTCAGGCATGGGATAAATGTAAAGCATTTTAGTCAAGCACACAGACCCTGGAACCAAATTGCTTAGATTTATATCTTTGCTCTTTTACTTCCTAGCTGTGTGACTTTGGGCAGTTCTTCTGGGCCTTAGTTTATCTATAAAGTGGGGATAGTAAATATACCTATTTCATAAGGATTCTGTGGAGATTAAATAAGTTATATGTAAAGCACTTAGAACAGTGCTGGGCATTGGGTATGTATAGTTGTCATTATTGATGGAATGCTATTTAGCAATTTAAAATTATAGGTATAAACAATCTAATAATACTGAAACATGTATAATGTGGAATTTGCTGATGAATTGGATATTGTATCAAGATATGTGTCTTGTTAAATAAAAATTATAGGAGGCCATTGTTTTGGACTAAGTTCCTGCAGTAGGCCCCCAAAGACTAAACTAAAAATCAAAATGGAGTCTCCCCTGCTAAGTTCCACCAAATCTAAACTAAGCCGTGGTCTGACCTTCCAGGAAATAAGGAGAGAGAGATAACAGCCAATTTCCCACACAGACCAGTTTAAATTTTCAATAGACATGATAATGAAATTCCCTCCGCTTTAATCCTTACATGAAAAGGATAGCCGAAAGACTAAACTAAAAATCAAAATGGAGTCTCCCCTGCTAAGTTCCACCAAATCTAAACTAAGTCGTGATCTGACCTTCCGGGAAATAAGGAGAGAGAGATAACAGCCAATTTCCCACACAGACCAGTTTAAATTTTCAATAGACATGATAATGAAATTCCCTCCACTTTAATCCTTACATGAAAAGGATAGCCGGAAGTAACCTGATGTTAAATAATCAGTAACTTTTCTATTCTGTCTCCCTGTCACCACCTTACAAGGAAGGTAACTTTGAA
>NW_007729168.1:233109-233785 GCF_000696425.1 Galeopterus variegatus
CTGAGGGTTGCGATCCGTTGCCGGACACGGAAAAAGACAAAAGACAAAAAAAAAAGAAAAGGATAGCCAGGATGAAGTCCTTTGCTATGGCAAAGAAATGCTCTGTGTTCCATTGGATATTTGCAAAACTCTGTGCCTGTTACCGGATTGCACACATGTAAATGCTACTTTTCCGCTAAATCCCATGGGCACCAGAGCACCTTTAAAATCCTATAGTAATTATATTAATGATGACCAAAGTAATATTTTTCACTGGGAAGAATTTTACGGCTGTGAGGTCTAATAAATAAAGCCAAGAATCGCCAAGTTATAACATGAAACAGCGAGAACCTTAAAAGACTCACGGGGAGAGGGGCCCTGAGCTCGGAGAAGTCATTACAGCCGTGAGTTTTGCTCTTGAGGCACTGACGACTTTACTTAGTTATTCCATATTTTACAAACAAATCTCATTTCTGGGAACTTTCAATGCCATTTTCGTTGTCTGTCTAATCCACCTATTCATTTACCAAGAATGGTAATTAAGGAGAAATTACCGCCAGAGTATGATGTACAATTAAAATTCAGACTATTTTGTAGGATGCAAACAGCCCCCTCCTCTTTCTTTCTTTCTTTCTTTCTTTTTTTTTATCATCGTCTTACAAATCCTCTGATAGAAAGTTTCAGCTTTTTTTTTTTT